>NW_017893522.1:53962-61811 GCF_001540865.1 Ananas comosus
AAATTTCAAATATCAAATTTCAAATTTTAAATTTCAACTTTCAAATTTCCACTTTCAAAACTCAACTTTCAAATTTCAACTTACAAAAAGTTCAAATTTCAAATTCAAAATTTCAAAATGTTCAAATTTCAATTTTCAAATTATAATTTAATTTTTTATTTTTAATTTCCAATTTTCAAAAATTTAAATTTGAACTTAAATTTTTAATTTTTAATTTATAAATATGTAAATTTATAAACTATTAAATTTAAGATTTAAAATTTTAATTATAGTTTTTTCTTTAATTTCAAATTTTAAAGTATAAATGATATACTTTAAATTTTAAAATTTAACGTTTAAAATTTCAAATTTAAAACATACAACCTAATTTAATTTTTTAATTTTAAATTTTTAATTTTAATTTTATATTTTGAGATTTGAATTTTAATTTTTAAAAATTTGTTTTTAAATTTTGAATTTTGAATTTTGAATTTTAATTTTTAAAATTGTAGAAATTTAATTGTTATAAATACTGTGAAATTGTATGATCTGTATCCAAACAGCTTAAACATTAAACTGTGGAATTTTTTTGTAGTTATAAAATTTCGTATTTCATTTAGACCAAAATGATAGAATAAAAATTTTCTGAAGTTTTTTAACTATGTATCCAAATAGGGCCTTAGTNCTACATTGCCACTACATACTCAAACAAATATACATGGAGCAATCCTTCTTCTACAACATATCTATCTTAACAACCTTTTAAAATTTAAAATTAAAATAAAAAACTATAATTGAAATTTTATATTCTAAATTTAATAATTTATACATTTACATATTTATACATTTAAAAGTAATAATTTAAGTTCAAATTTAAATTTTTGAAAATTGAAAATTAAAAATTAAAAATTAAATTATAATTTGAAATTTGAAATTTGAACTATTTGAAATTCCAAATTTGAAATTTGAACTTTTTGAAAGTTGAAATTTGAGAGTTGAAATTTGAAAGTTGAAATCTAAAATTTGAAATTTGATATTTGATATTTGAACTTTTCGAATTTAAAAATTTTGAATTTAAAATTAAAATTAAACTTGCAATAATAAATAAACTAAATTTAATAAGTCGTATTGCTTTTTATCGAATAAAAAAAAGTAGCTAATACTCAATAACTAATTAAATAATCGTATTTAACAATATGCTCAAATAAATTAACAAGAATATGTCCTTTAGTATTAGAATTTGTAATGTTTCAGGCTCTATCTTAGTATATTCTCCGCTATTGTTTTTTTTTTTTGTACCCAAGTATTTTATCGATTGGTAAAATGTGTAAATCTATTTAAGAGTTAATTATTGTTATGTGTTAGAATTATTATTAATATCTGCATTTTTTTTACAAATAGAATAATACGAATTAATGGATTCTACATTTAACTTAATTAGAGTACTGCAACATTGTACTTCTTTTGGGTTTTTTTAAAAATTATAGTGAAGAAATCATTTAAATATAAAAATAAGGTAAAAAAAATGTATAAAAAGTGGAAATCAAAAATTTTATATAATTTATTGTGTGTTAGTAAAATTAGTATTTGGATATAAAAGGGATAAGGGATGATTTTACTACTTAGTCTGAATCTAAATAAAACCTTAGGGCCCGTTTGGTTCAAGTTATGTAATATTACAAAGTATTTCGACATATCCAGGTATCTCGGATTTCGCTGTGAGATTAGTACTGATGCTGCATTAGCGTGTTTGGTTTAATGCAGTAATGTAATACTAGATTACAGTGTTTATAGCATTAATACGTTTGGTTCAGTTTAAAAAATTTAGTAATCCTGACATAAAATTATAGTTTTTTTCAAAATTGTCTTTGTTGTGGTTATTTAAATATTATTTTTTGCGAAAATGACGAATGGAGGGAAGGAGATCGTGATGATTACTTGGGAGAATGACGCAATAGAAGATGATAAGTGTTCATGCGCGAGAGAGAGAGAGAGAGAGAGAGAGAGAGAGACATCGAGAGAGAGAGAGCGAGAGAAAGCGGCGTGGGAGATAAAGGGGGGAAGGCGAGAGAGAGAGAGGAAAATAATGCTGTTAATTAGATTTGGGGTTGTTGGAGGATAAAATTGTCATTTTACATAATATATATTATTAACGGATTTCAGTAATGCAAGATACAAGACCTCCCTCCCATTAATATTTTCGATGTAATCCTGCTCGATTTGTAATTCTACATTAACGACTAAATTACATAGCGGATTAACCAAACACAGTTATCCTGGCAGAATTGCCTGTAATCCTACCAAAACAACTCGAATCAAACACACCCTTAGTGTCATGTAATTTTATTTTAGGAACGCTTCCAACGCCCCCCCCCCCCCTCCCTCTGTGTTTCATAGACTTTTCACTTTGCCTCCCCACTGTTTTAAAATGTATCAATATTACCCTCGCTGTGATTCTGTTTTGTTTTGTTTGAAAACTTTTCGTATTAATGATTTCATTAAATTTGTATATAAAGAACTTCAGATACCTTTCTAGATTGTGATCACATCTCATTAGTACCCTCTAATATTAATTTATCCACTATTGTTACAGAAAAAAAAAAAAATTAATAAGAAAAAGAGAAAAATGGAAACCGACCTGTGATGTAACATTGATACCATTTAAACCAGCTAGGGGGGGGGCGGGGGGATGAGAACAACAAACCACAAGATTTTTCAAAGTTTCCCTTAGGCCCGTTTTGATATCCGGCAAAAACTACCATATTTAAATATTGCCCTGCGCCGGTAGATAAATAATGCCTATATAACCGTGTTGGAAGAAAAAAAAAAGACATGTAAATTTTTGGAGATTACGTTAATCTAATACTCAAAAAATGGAGTAACACTTATATTTGCTACTTTCCCAAAAGGAAAAAAGATTCCACCCATTTGGCTGCGCAAAGATTAATCAATTTGTAAATTGTAAATTTAAAAATAAAATTAAATTTCAAAATTTAAAATTTTAAAATTCAAGTTGGTAATTTTATTTTAATTTCAAATTTTAAACATTCAGAAAGTTCACAATATAAATATCAAATTTCAAATTTTAAATTCAAACCTTTCAAATTCCACTTATCAAAGTACTCAACTTTCAAATTTCAACTTACAAAAAGGTTCAAAATTCAAATTCAAATTTCAAGAAATGTCAATTTCAATTTTCAATTATAATTTAATTTTTTATTTTTATATATCCAATTTTCAAAATTCAATTTGAACTTAACATTTTAATTTTTTATATTATAAATATGTAAAATTTTAAAACTATTATAATCTTAAGATTTAAAATTTTGAATTATAACATTTTTTGCTTTAATTTCAAATTTTAAAGTATAAATGATATACTTTAAATTTTAAAATTTAACGTTTAAAATTTCAAATTTAAAACATACAACCTAATTTAATTTTTTAATTTTAAATTTTTAATTTTAATTTTATATTTTGAGATTTGAATTTTAATTTTTAAAAATTTGTTTTTAAATTTTGAATTTTGAATTTTGAATTTTAATTTTTAAAATTGTAGAAATTTAATTGTTATAAATACTGTGAAATTGTATGATCTGTATCCAAACAGCTTAAACATTAAACTGTGGAATTTTTTTGTAGTTATAAAATTTCGTATTTCATTTAGACCAAAATGATAGAATAAAAATTTTCTGAAGTTTTTTAACTATGTATCCAAATAGGGCCTTAGTTTTTATTATATGCCGATAATATTGTGTAACATTTTACACAAAAGAACTTCAGATAACTTATCTAAGATTATCAAGTGATTACTTTAATACTCCTTAGTTTTAACTGTTTCACTGATTTATCAAAAACAAAAGTAGGATATGGAAATGTGCAAAACTACATGAGTTGTATTTTTAATTTTTCCTTATTTATATAGTTAATTTTTGATTTTTTATTTTGTATTTACCAATATAAGCTTATCAATCAATCAATCATCAAAATAAGCTTATGGAGGGGTCATCGGAGCCAATCTTTCCCCGCGCTTCGCGCTCGGCCCTCTCCCGTACGGCGGCACCCCCTCCTCTCCCCCGCTCTGATCTTTTCGGTCTCTGGTGGTCACCGTTGTCCCTCGGGAACGCAGCCGACGTTTGCCGTACGGCGCAGCGTTACCCCCTTCACTTTCCCCTCCTCCTCTCCGCTTCCGTTCCGTAGCCGCGACGACATCGCTTTTCGCCCTCGGGAACGCAGCCGTCTTCGACCGTACGCCGCGGCGTTCCTCCCCTTGCCATCCTTTCGTCCTCTCCGCCTTCGTGGCGGCGTCTCTCCGCCTTCTCTCGCCCTGTTGCCTGTCCCGTCTGCCATCCCGTCCGTCTCCTTCCGTACTCCCCGCCTTCTCTCACCCTGTGAGCTGTCCCATCTAACATGCCGTCCGCCTTCTCCCGTCCGAGATCCCGTATAACCGGGAGGTGGCGTCATGTCGTCGGTGCTGTAGACCGTGGCTTATCCTCCGCCAGACGTGTTCGACTATACAGTCCGGCGTGGCTTCTCTCTATCGTCGAGGGTCAGCGTGCATTAAAGAGCATTAATGGAAGGTATATACAACATCCTGATTTTTACTGTTCTGGTGTCCTCCACGATCGCAGCCTATCTAGCGTGAGGCATGGCGCTCGGGACTCTTTCTCCCTCTCTTTTCTGCTCTACCTCTCTCTCTTTATTACTATAAATACTAAACGGTTTAGTCTAAATTTTTTGAATTTTGATTGCCTGTCTTTTATCCTAATTCCCTTGGTTTTTATCTCCTCTTTTCGAGCACTGTTGCTCCGTCGTTCTTGCCTTGTGGTGCTCTTGAGTATTACAGCAGACTGGTAGGTAAAAACGGCATTGGAGTACTTCATTATTTCCCTCTTCCCTCCTTTTTTTAGCCCTCCTATACTTACTCTTATACTTTTCTCTCTGCATGTTGGTGTGTTTGATTTTGTCCGGGTCTACGCGTCTTTGATTCCTAAGGTATTCTGTGAATATGTAAGGACTGAGATTTTTTTGACAGTGTAACTAAACTCTCGGTTGATGATGTTTATGTGTGTAATTTAATTACATAAGCACTCGTCAAGTTTCAGGAGAAACTGAGCTAAAACGGAGAAGTTACGCGATTATTAGTTTTCACTTAAGTGAATAGTAACTCCGGTTTTCCGGAGAAGCCACGGAGTAGAGTTGGCTTTCGGCGCGTATCGGACTCCGAACATAGGACTCCAATAGCTCGTTTCGATCGGTTCAGCTGTTCTGGAACCAATGACACTGACGAATTTCAGATCTGATGCACGATTTTCGAGAAAAAGGAGTTTTACCGAAAAGAGGGTTTCCGCTCTTTGCTTTTCTGTGCATTCTAAAGCTTCTCGTGCCCCGTGCTTGTGACCTGGGGTTAGGTGAGAGTTGTTTCTGGTACCTACTAGTGGTAGGGAATTCAAATTTGAATTTGGATTAAAGGTTTAGGGTTTATACTTCAGTATATGCGCGATATACGGATTAATTGGAGAGCGGGTTGGCTTCGTCGCGAATCCGTGACCAAATCTGACGAAACAAGATGGTAGTTTGGATGCCCTCGTTGTGCTGAACGCGATGGTGCCATCCGTTCGGAAATCCGATGAATGGATTGCCGGATATTGCATGTTGTTCGCTAAGGGGTCGAGAGTGGAAATCGGGAAATTCGCAAAAGTCGTTATATTTTATGTGCCGAATTGCGTGAGATCGGACATGGAGGTGCGTATGTGTAAAATACGCATGATGTGAGGGACTTGACTGACAATTTCATCCCTGGGAGGACTATCTTGCAATTGTGCATATGTAATTAGCAGTTGCACTAGGGTTTCGTGGGGAAAACCCTAACTTTGGTTCATCTTCTCCCTCAGCCGACCTCTTTGCACCCTCTGAAACCTTCCCCTTCCTAGCCGCTCGCACTCTGGCCGCCGGCGAGCACCTCCGGCCACCGGAGTAGGCCTTCTAGTGCTCTCCTCTCTATCGGGTTCTGCTACTTAGGCCGTGAATCCCAGGAAAGCGTCCTTTTGCGTCGAACCAGAGTTCTCCGGCCGAGGCTTCCCTTCCGACGACATACCCGCCGGCCCCGCCGTCCACGCGCGTCGCCGGCGCCGCCAGGACGCGCTGAAGTCGCCCAGACCCAGAGCGGGCCGAGCCGGCGCGACCTCTGCCTCCTGGGATCGCCGCCGCCAGGGACCTCACTGGCGACCTCCCTCGTGACCGCCGGGACCTCTGCGTCCGGCCAGAGTGGCCGCCGCCGCCGCTCCTACTGTTTGCGGCCAGCCCGAGCGAGATCTGGCCGTGGTTGGCCAGATCTCTCTCCCCCGCGTCGCCGCTGTCTAGGATCAGCCAGGCCGCCTCCCGCCGGCCTCCGACGACCGCTCGCCGTCGCCCGGAGCTCCCCTCAGCCGTTTCCGTGGCCCTCGGCCGCCGCTCCCTCTCCCTGCGGCCGCGCATGGACTGTGCAGGCTGAGCCACGCCCAGCACCGCCGGCGCCGCCTTCCGCCGCCGGCCGGCGTGAGCATCGGCTCCGCCTGGCCGGCCACACCCGTCCGCCGCCGGCCTCGCTGTCGCCGGAGCTCTCTGTTGGCCGGTTCTGGGCCGTTCTCTCCTCGGGTTAGGTGGCTAGGGCATCAATGCCCACCGTCGTCGCCGCCTCCCGTCGCCTGTTAACGTGAGCCCCGGCCTCCTCTGACCTGGAGCACCTTCCCCTAGCCGGTCTGCCCGCTGTCCGGCCGCCGCCGGCCATCCCGAGCCCTGCCTAGCTCTGTAAGCTGGTTTTCAGCCTTTCTGCACATGTTTTCCTGTTCTAGTCACTATTCCGGCGACCCGAGGCTGTTCCGATGCCTCCGGAGGTGAGCACGGCGATCGTCTATCAGTGCTGATAGTTGTGCTCACCTCATTTAGGGTCAGCGAGCCCCTGGTTAGCGAGATAAGCATGATTTTCATGTTGTGCGCGCAGTTTACTGAATTTCGCGTCGCTCGTGCGCTCCCCACAGTGGCCGGAATTGCTCCGAAAGGTGAGCACGGCCTCCGGCACGCCGAGACCTGTCAGTAGGTGTCTCCGTTTGGCTGAATGACTCCTAGTTTGTGTAGGCGGACCATAAAAGGGCCGAAATCGCATGAAATAATGCGATTTCGGGTAATCGGGAGGGCTTTTATGTAATTTGAGTTGTTGCGGCTGCTGTTGGCAGCATGGATGAATTGTGGGTGACCTCTGGACTGATTGTCCAAGGCCCCGGACCTTTGCAAAGATCAGAAATGTATTTCCGGTGTGTTTGTCGGCAAAATCTGCCGACGGAACGCGGTTTTGGCTCGGAATTATTCCGACGGTGCTTCGTGAGCTATTGTGTAGTCGCTGAGCCTTATTGGCTGGTCACCCGCGTCATTTCGAGGGTTCGGAAATGACGGGTGAGCGACGGTGGGTTCCGGTGTCGAAATAGACACTTCCGGGAACCCGGATCGGAATAATTATCCGACGATAATCGTTTCGATGTGAGGCTAGGTGTTTGCTGCCATGATGCACGATTTCTTATGTTTAGTGGCAGCGGATGACTCGTGGCACGAGTCGGTACGTTCCGGGACAGTTCGTGGGTCCCGACGGAGTCCCGGTGTGGTTTTCGGGACTTCCGGCGAGTTACGATAGTTGGTTTTAGGAAACCGATCATCGTGGGTTTGTTTGTGAGGTTGTGAGAGCTAGTGGTTTGTTATTTGTGGGTTAGATACTAACCCGGTGGACCCTCTATAGGTCCTGTCGACTTTCTTTTGCAGTCAGGAGACAGTCGCGACATCCGTACAGGTGGGTACTTCGATCCGACGTCGGTACAGTGGTGCACGCTTGGTGATGGCT
>NW_017893523.1:0-41249 GCF_001540865.1 Ananas comosus
GTGCTTGTTGCATATTTTTATTCATTGCATTACATGATGATTTTCGTGTGCAAAATTTTAAAAAAAAATGATTTGAGGAAGGATGTTTGAGAATTTAAAATTTTTTTTTTGAGAAAGGAGACGATTGAAAATCTTTATTTTGGGGAGATTAGAATTTGTTTCAAAGTATTTTTTAACCAGAATTCATCTTGAATTAAATTCATATTAATTATCAGGTTTTACTTCACTTTTTATTATTTTGACGATAATTTAGTATATAATTTCTTAATACATATATTCAACAAAATTTTGAAATCAAATTTGATCTCTTGATGATTAATCTATCTCGGTTGTGTGTGTTGGATATGATAGATGAATATTCGCTAATAGACTAAAATTTGTCAAAATATTTTCAATTGTGAGATTGTCTAATTTAGGGGGAGTTTGAAATTATTTAAAGAAAAAAAAGAAAAAACGAAAACTCCTATGTTTAAAAGATGTGGAAAGAGTTACATCCAAAAGGAGTGTAAAAACTACCACCACATGTAGAAAAGAGCTACCACCCGGTCGTCCGGCAAGTGTGTGAAGTTACCACATGAAGATTGAATTGAATAACCGAAAAGGTTGAAAAAAAATTTGAATATTTTAGAATTTTCGAAGTTATAAGGTGTTAGTTTGAAAAAGAAGCTCACAGAGCCACCCCCGGTATCATATTAGTTAAATCTCTATTTTGAACGGATTGCGACAAATTGGTGTCGATTTTGCCGAATTTCTAAAAATCATTTTTCGTGAACCGTTACATTTTGATGATTTTAAAATTCGAGGTCATTTTTTATAACAAAATTGTGATATTTCGATGTATTTTGAAATGTTATAACATTTTACCTTCATTATAATGATTTTTGGAGTAAAGTTCTTAATTTATATGAAATTAATTTAAGTTTAAAAGATTTTTAAAATTCAAAATTTTCAAAATCCGGTAAAGTGTATTGGTAGCCACGGTTTTAAAATCGGTTACAGGTTTTCGATCTTTCTCCAAACTTTATCAAAACTTCTCCTATCTCTTTCTTAAAACCTGTTACAGAGCACGTTCTCGACGATAAAAATGGAAAATGAAAAGGAAACGTAAATAAAAGGGTTAATGGCTTATGGAAGGAGCTGTAACAATCCGAAGATGCCACTGTTCTTCAAAGTGCTCCTTTCTGGTTCTTTTGAAAGTCCATGTGAATTTATCCTATTCATGCACTAACATTATTGGTACTCTCTCTATTTTTGGTACTTGCTTTTGGCAATTTTTGACAAAAAGGGGAAGAGAGAGAGAAGAGATTTTAAATTTTTCGTGTGAATTTTTATTGATCATATTAGATGCATGAACAAAGGGGGAGAGATTTTTATTAACAAAGGGGGAGAGATGTTTGATTTTCATTAACAAAGGGGGAGAGATGTTCATTTTTTTTACTAACTTTGTTGGAGGAGAAAATATTCTTTGTATTCTTTCTGCAGATTCTCGAAGACGTCAAGACTCCTTGTGTTTAAGTCATAGAGTTTGTTTAGGAGTTGCGAAATTATAATTTTATATTTTCTTTGGATTTTTCACGCGAGAAGTTCATTGTTTTGGTGATGGCAATGAATTTCATTTTTTTTTTGTTTGGAGAGTTGAGCGTTGTGAGTATTTTGATATATTTTTTAGTTTTGTCACGAAATTGCCAAAGGGGGAGATTGTTACGGATTTTATATTGGCATATTTCGTGATGTTAGTCGGAGTCTTGAATGTTTGAAGAAGAAGAGATGAAGATCGAAGACTCGAAGACTCAAAACATGAATGCATAATGCTCGGTAAGTTTAAATACCATTGATGATGATTTATAAATGTTTAAAAGTGTTTGGAAGACTTAGGATGGTTTTTAAAATATGAATCTGGACAAACTGAGTTTTTCAATGTGTTGGGACCGGTCCCCTGAGATGAGAGACCGGTTCTCGAGAGTCCTCTCTGTGTGAAAGTTCAAGGCAACCGATCTCATGATCTGAGGGATCGGTCTCCTGGTCGGTGCAACCGGTCTCTGGCATGAGAGATCGGTTCCCGAACGTTGGGATTTTTGACTCGCAGAGAGAGACCGGTCTCTGGCATGAGAGACCGGTTCCTGAACGTTGTGTTTTCTGTCACGCAGCGAGGGACCGGTCTCCCACCCAAGGCACCGGTCTCTGACAGACCGGTCTCCTCCAGAGGACCGGTCCCTGAGGATGACATAAGTTTTTAAAATTGGATTTTTGCAATCCTAGTCAGTTTCTGAGTCTTCTAAACCTATAAATAAGATGTAGGGATGTTTCTAAAAGAAAACGAAGGGATAGAATATTGTTTTGAAACCCTAGAAACTTGTTGGGTGCATTTTTTCTTCTCTTGAACGACAAGCTTCTATTGGATCAATTCTTGAAACCCTAATTTATTGTTCTTCATGGAGAATTGATCCGGCTATTGCTTAGAAATATCTTCTATGGTTCTTTAATGATTGTCTAAGCAATAAATCATCATCAATCTTGGTATTCTTGCTCCGGACGGAGTGTGCTCGTGGATTCGAGTGGACGTCGTGGATTCGGCGTGATCAAGGGTTCGTGGATTCGAAGTGTGGACGTTTCGTGGATTCGGGACGTGACGTTCGTGGGTTCGGACGTGGGGCGTGGACAACCCGTTGGTGTGCGCGAGATCCGGAGAAGATAAAAGAGAGGTTTGAGTCCGTGGAATCGGTAAATCACGTTGTAATCTTTTATTCTTAGTGGATTGTTATCGCGTGTTGGTCCCGTGATTTTTTACTCCTAGTTGGAGTTTTCCATGTAAATCTCGGTGTGATTTTTATTTTCCGCATTTTTTTTTATCGCATTGAGATTTGTGGCTTTTGGCCATTACACCTATTCACCCCCCTCTAGGTGTTGGATACAATCTAGATAGATCCTTGGGCTCCTCAAAACTTTCAATTGGTATCAGAGCGGGATCTAGATATATTGTTATTTAATGGCCGAAAGCGGTAACATTAATTGACCACCACTCTTCGATGGTACGAATTATGCCTATTGAAAATTTCGCATGAGAGCTTTTCTAATCGCAATCGATAAGCGGGTGTGGAAAGCTATAGAATTTGGTTGGAAGCATCCTACCGAAGTCGTCGATAATGCCACCGTTCCTAAACCACGAAACAAGTGGACAAAAGATGAAAACGGGTCATCTTCGTTTAACGGTAAAGGAATTAATGCTTTATTCAACGCTTTATCGCAAACGGAGTTTACTCGTGTTTCGGCATGAGAAACGGCAAAGAAAATTTGGGATACTATACAAGTTACACATGAAGGAACAAGCTTAATAAAGGTTTAAAAATTACAAATGCTAACAAGCAAATTTGACTCAATTTTCATGGAAGAAAACGAGACCTTTACCGAGTACTATATGCGTCTACAAGACGTTGTGAATACATGCGCTAACTTGGGAGAGAAAATCTCGGATGCTAAGGTTGTTAGAAGGATTCTTCGAACTCTTCCGGAACGCTTTCGGGCAAAGGTTGCTGTGATCGAAACCGTAAAGCATCCAGACGAGATGAAAGTCGAAGAGTTAGTAGGCTCTTTACAAACATACGAGATGACTTTTCCTACTAACTCATCTTCTTCCAAGTCTTTTTCTAAAAGCACAGGGGTTGCACTCAAATCAACAAAGGAAGAAAAAGACGACTCGGAGTCCGACGGAGATATTTCGCTCGCCGATTTCGAACATCAACTTGCGCTTCTCACGAAGAAGTTTTGACGGAATTTCCGAAAGAAGAACAATTCGGACAAGGCTTCATCTTCGAAGCATAAATCTTTTTCAAGACAATCTTCAAGTTCTAAATCTAAGGATAAAAAACTTGCAAAGTCTTCGAAAGAAAACGATGAATTTGAAGGCGAAATCCAGTGCTACAACTGCAAAGGCTACGGCCATATTGCAACGGATTGTCCTTCAAAGAAGACTTATAGACAAAAGGCTTTACAAGCAAAAGCTTAGGATGATTCTACTTCGAGTGAATCATCTTCAAGTGATGAAGAAAAGGATGAACATATTGCTTTACTTGCTAATAATTCTTTGCCTTCGTCTAACATTGTTTGTTTATCCTCTATTGCTACTAATTCCAATCTTTCTCTTTTTTCGCATGACTCTTCGAGCGACAATGGCGAAAGCGAGGAGGAATCAAACGACGAGGACTTAGCGGAAGCGTATAATCAACTCCTTATTGATTTGAAAAAGATGGCCAAGCATAATAAGAAGTTGAGAAGGCGTTTATTGGAACTTGAAGAGAAAAACAACAAGTTGAAGACAATGAAGAAAGCTCTCGAGGAGGAAAGGGAATCAAATTTGAAAAATAATTCAATCCTCCAAGAGAAGCTAGATGAAGCGGAATCAACGATCAAATCCTATAAAGATAAAGTTTGATTTTTGGAGCATCAATTTGAAGAATCGCACAAATCCAACAAGGCCTTGACTAATCAAGTTCATCAACTCCAATCAGATATTCAAAGATTTTCTTCGGGATATAAGAAATTGGATCATATGCTCGGGTTAGGTCAAACGAATAAGTTGGGCCTCGGATACGAGAGAACGTGTGTTGAGAAGGATTTAAAGTCGACATCTAAAGTCTCAACAATTTTGAAAGAGAAGGTGTGTCATCGATGCGGAAACAAAGGACACATCAAAAAGAGTTGCTCAACTTCTAAAGCTCAATCGGCACAATCTACGACTCGACATCCCCTACGGAATCAAAAGCAAAATCATTTAAGTCAAACACCTCAAGGGAACCGAACTTCTAAGCCTCAATGTCAAGTTCGACCATTCCCACAAGCAAACCGGAATTCAAAGTTTAATCAACAATTCCAACCGAAGCTTCAAGCGACGAAACGACCAATAGTTGATCAAAACTTAAAGCAAATTGTGCTTAACGTTGACAAGACAAGACAATGGAAAATCCGACAAGTTTTGATTCGGAAAGGTGATATCTTTCCATACTCTTCGTCTTAGTTTGTTTTGATTGTTTATGTAATGCTTTGATTTGTGCTTGTTGCATATTTTTATTCATTGCATTACATGTTGATTTTCGTGTGTAAAATTTATTTTTAAAAATTGATTTGAGGAAGGATGTTTGGGAATTTTAAAGTTTTTTTGAGAAAGGAGACGATTGAAAATCGTTATTTTGGGGAGATTAGAATTTTTCAAAGTGTTTTTAACCGGAATTCATCTTGAATTAAATTCATATTAAGTATTGGTTTTACTCCACTTTTTATTATTTTGACGATAATTTAATATATGATTTCTTAATACATATATTCAACAAAATTTTGAAATCAAATTTGATCTCTTGATGATAAATCTATTTCGGTTGTGTGAGTTGGATATGATAGATGAATATTCGCTAATAGAGTAAAATTTGTCAAAATATTTTCAATTGTGAAATTGTCTAATTTAGGGGGAGTTTGAAATTATTTAAAGAAAAAAAGAAAAAACGGAAACTCCTATGTTTAAAAGATATGGAAAGAGTTACATCCAAAAGGAGTGTAAAAACTACTACCACATATAGGAAAGAGCTACCACCCCGGTCGTCCGGCAAGTGTGTGAAGTTACCACATGAAGATTGAATTTAATAACCGAAAAGGTTGAAAAAAAATTGAATATTTTAGAATTTTCTGAGTTATAATGTGTTAGTTTGAAAAAGAAGCTCATAGAGCCACCCCCGGTATCATATTAGTTAAATCTCTATTTTGAACAGATTGCGACAAATTGGTGTCGATTTTGCCGAATTTCTAAAAATCATTTTTCGTGAACCGTTACATCTTGATGATTTTGAAATTCGAGGTCATTTTTTATAACAAAATTGTGATGTTTCGATGTATTTTGAAATCTTATAATATTTTACCTTCATTATAATGATTTTTGGAGTAAAGTTCTTAATTCGTATGAAATTAATTTAAGTTTAAAAGATTTTTAAAATTCAAAATTTTCGAAATTCGATAAAGTGTATTGGTAGCCACAGTTTTAAAACCGGTTACAGGTTTTCGATCTTTCTCCAAACGTTATCAAAACTTCTCCTATCTCTTTCTTAAAACCTGTTACAGGGCACGTTCTCGACGATAAAAATGGAAAATGAAAAGGAAAAGTAAATAAAAGGGTTAATGGCTTCTGGAAGGAGCTGTAACAATCCAAAGAGGCCACTGTTCTTCAAAGTGCTCCTTTCTGGTTCTATCGAAAGTCTATGTGAATTTATCCTATTTATGCACTAACATTATTGGTACTCTCTCTATTTTTGGTACTTGCTTTTGGCAATTTTTGACAAAAAGGGGGAGAGAGAGAAGAGATTTTAAATTTTTCGTGTGAATTTTTATTGATTATATTAGATGCATGAACAAAGGGGGAGAGATTTTCATTAACGAAGGGGGAGAGATGTTAGATTTTCATTAAGGGGAGAGATTTTCATTAACAAAGGGGGTGAGATGTTAGATTTTCATTAACAAAGGGGGAGAGATGTTTTACATCTTTTCTACAACCCCTAGCTAAGCCGACTCGGGGTAATGCTATTTCTGGTCTCCGTGGTAGAGCGCTATCTACGGAGCTACGCCCTTTTCTCGTGTCACCGCGCCGTTCACGTGTGAACCTGTATCCCCAAAAACAACACGGGGGTGAGAACTATTGTCCATAGTTCCCAGTGGGTACGGCCACCCAAGGGAAAAGCTCGACCCACCAGGTCCAAAGGAGGCACTACAAACATGTTAGCCCAACAGATATCCACAGATATTTAATGCAAATATTAAATACATGTTTATGCCTCAAGACATGCAATATGTAAATCATGCAACTTATGCAAGTAGATTAACTAATTCTACTTTCTTTCACTTGCCTTTCTTTAATTTTTAGCCGTTCTTTATTATTGGCTTTCCTTAGCATTAACCGTTCTTTCTTCGTTGCCATTCTTTACTCTTCGTTATTCTTTAGCACTAACCAATCTTTTCTAAGGTTACTTTACCTTAGCCAACTATGCCACTCGACTCGGTCTAGAGTCAATCACCCGCGGATATGCCGCGCTCTGTCAGGCACAAGGTGAAGGACGTCTCACATACACCTCAACCTTAAATCCTCAAACCACATTGCCCAATGAGCGAGGAGAACCAACATATGTATTGCTCATGGTGCATGGCAATTGCCACAATCAATACCCAATCCTCTCAGCTAACCCGTAGGTTTCGCCTCAAAACTCACCAACCAAATCCCAATAATCGAGGAGATACCCGCTACAACCCGGTGGGACCGTCCTTTGGGGAGATATCTGTATGACCTAGTGATGACAACTTCGGAGCTCATCAATCGGGGAGATACCCGCTACGACCAGACAGGCTCAACCTCTCGGGAGATACCCACTACGACTCAGTGATGATCTGTCACGCCCCGCGACCTGCCAATTTGGCCAGATCCGGGCACGTCAATTAGACGCCGAACGGACAGCACCTCTCCTGTCCGCCCAAGGCTCAACGGCAATATCATGTACAATTAAGCGCCCAGGGAATGCTTAAATAACATACATGATCGAACACGATGCACACAGGTGCAATACAATTAAGAGCAAGAATCACAAGTAACATACAAGTGAAATAAAGAGAGATACATCTAGCTATTACATTCATTCAACCTCATTTTTCATATTGATTTACATTTTCATCTTCCCAAATGAATACATATTATTCTCATAATACAAAATGTCTTTCCAAATACATAAGTAACTTCCAAATACATTTACATCTCTATGTACACGAGGGTACTCTAATGCATAAGGAAAGCTACTAGCTACTAGGGCGCTGTGCCCTTACCACGGTCCTCTGCCGGTACGCTCTCGTGTGTACCTGTACCCCAAAACCACACGGGGTGAGAACTATATAAATATAGTTCCCAGTGGGTTCGGCCGCCGACGCCGCGGTTTTTCCCACTAGGTCTAACTGGCACAGATAGATAGATAGAAGGTAGATAAAATAACTTTGCTACTATATTACTACTAACATAAATAGACAAGAATGCATGGAACATCATCTAGCAATACCTACTATCATGCTAGTATGCTTCAACAGTGTACATAAATAAAAATCTACAACATAGTTATGCAGTCTACTATGTCCATCATGGCATGAATGCAATCCACTAATGCTATTCATGTTACAACCAATCGACTAGGGCCAACTTGCCTAAGATCTCAAATCTCAAAGGTCCTAGACAAAGAGCTACTCCGCTCCTTGCCCGACTCAATCTCGAAGGTCCTAGGCAAAGAGCTACCCCGCTCTTCGCCCGACTCTCAATCTCGCTCTACTAGGTACGAGCCGCTACATAGTAATAATATAACACATGCTACTATGCTCTGTAATCATGAATGCATGAACATAGCCAATGATATTCTACTAATCATGATACTATGCTCAACAATAATAGAAATGAGCTACTACATAGTGATGTATCTCCAACATGTACTATGTCTCCAATGTCACTCAAGTATGAATGCAAATCTGCTATCCATTCATATTCTTTACCCAATCTGCTTGGAAATGAGCTACTACATAGTGATGTATCTGCACATGCTACTATGCCTCAATAATCGAATGAACGAGCTACTACATAGTGCGCGTCGCAACTTATGCCTCGATAGTATCCAATCTCAGGCTAACCTGAAGGTTGCCACCTCGGGTCAACCCGACTCACACTTCAATCTCATAGGTGAGGAGAATCTGCACTCGCCACAGGAGACCGTCTGCGGACAACTACGTCTGCCCTAGTGAAGTACTCCGGAGACTCGTGCCTCGGTGGAGCGACACCGACAAGCAAAAACAGACTAAGTGAGTATGATCCAATCCTCACAAGAGGATACCCTATCTACCCAGGGTCAATGTGCCTCTGCTGCACTACCAAATGCATAATCAATGCCTCAAATGCACTAATGCCAAATAGCATAATGTCTACAACATGACAATCGGGAAAATCTACTATCCCTAGGTTCAAATGCCGTAGTGTTTCATACACTAAATTTGATGCACTCGTTTATGTCATGATGTTATATGTGTCTTAATACACTAAATCGACATGCACTCGTCAATATTATAGTGTCTTTGTTACACTAGTCCAAATGCCACTCGTCAGGCAATTACATGGTCCAAGTTCATCCATCATTCTTGTCACTATAGGATTCTTGTCACAAGACCCCATCCTCATGCAACCTAAGATCAAGTGTCAAGCCCACAATGCTACACAACCTAGGTAACATGCAAGGAATGGAAATGTAATCATCTACTAATCCTATAATGCACAATATATCAACATATAGGAATATGATCAAGATATAGAACTTAGACATAAAAGGAAGCTCAGTTGCTTCGGGATGACACCCCCCACCTTTTATCGCATTCCGATTGCTTGTCGACACTTGCAATCGGCCTCCAGCGGCACCCGGCACCCGGTTTGGCCCGATCTCTCGCGCGACCACCCGAACGGCCTCCAATTCACGATCCGAAAATTAAAGGTCTTCGGTTATGTGCCACGATACTTCAAATCTGTTTTCATGATTTTACGACGTCGTCTCGGCCCTCCAGGCGGAAACGAAGCCTAAACGACTGTTTCTTTAATAACTTTACAACGGCTCGACGAATCGCCGAACCAACTTCGCCAACGCGTTCGTTTACCTTGCAATTTGGTTTACGAAGGGTCAAATTAGATCAAACCCTCACATATTGAAAAATCCCATTTTTGAGCCCTAACATGCAATTACTCCCAAATAATCCAAATTAAATGGAGCAACATGCTAAAAATGCTCATTAGAGGCCACTAGAACTCTTAAAGCTAAGGATTAAGCTAAATCCCAAAAGCTTACCCCAATGTGAACGCCTCAACGAAAACACGTCGCTCCAACGGGCGCACGAAAGCTCAATCCGTCACCTCCAACGCGTTCGCAAGCTCAATCTCTACCAACGCCGCGAATTTGGGCGAGAAATATAGAGAGATAAGAGAGATATTTCGAGAGAGAAAGGAGGGTTTCTCTCCCCCTTTCATGCGTGCGTGTGTGCTTGGTGCTGGCTGCAGCTGAGGAGGAAGAAGGAGTCAACACTCCTTTTTATAGTCAACACCAACACTATTCACTTTAGCACAATTTCAGTTTAGCGGCTCAAAATATGATACCTTTCGCCGGAGCTCCCTGAATATCCGTTTGAGCTCAAATTTGACAGTCATGTTCGGTTTAACGTACTGAACAAGAATATATCTTAAGTTTTCAGTTTCGACCCCGTTTGGTCACTGAAAACTGTGCCGAACTGCAATCTTTATCAGATGGCTTTCGGATTTTATTTCTCACTCTACGGGTGTTAGAAAAATATGAAACTTTAAATCTAGCCTCATTAAAATATTTCTGGCATTCCCGCCAATTTTCATAATTTTCCGAGACTGTGCATTTTCTGCTAATTTATCTGCCCCGTTTCTCACAGAAAATCTAAATCTTCTGTTTTCGCTCCGATTTCAGCACGGGTCATTCCAGACTTATATTTCACTTCTCTAAATCTAATAAAAATAGTATCTCATACTATTTTTATTTATTTCCCTTTTTATATTAAAATCCGCATATTACATCCTACCGTAACTTCATAATTTTAGAAGTTCGGTATCCTACATGATCACTGCGGAGCTCATCGCTCGAAGGGGAGCGACCGCCCCCGAGTATCGCACTTAGGTGAGTATGATCCAATCCACAACCATGAGCATACCATGTTCACTAAGGCCACAAGACCTGGGATTCCGAAATCCACTTTCAACACTTCAAGGGTTAGTCTTTTACCCTATACCGACAACCTTTCTAGGTCCAAGCCATTTTCCAACCTAAGTTTAATAACATTAGGTCTAATGTCACTATGTTCATTGCCTAGGTTCTATAACCCTAGGTTCATTGTTCTTTACTACCTAGATTCATTCGACTCTAGGTTCAATATCACTATATTCATAACCTAGGTTCATTAACACTAGGTCCAATGTCATTTACATCCTAGGCCCACTCGACTCCAGGTTTAATACCACTAATGCCATAACCAAGGTTTACTTGACTCTAGGTTCAGTGCCTTTATCACATAACCTAGGTTCACTTAACTCTAGGTTTTCTTCTTAACCTATGTTCTTTAACACTAGGTTCAATGCCAAATGTATTCAACCTATGTTCACGACACTAGGTTAATACCACTCGTATTCATCCTAGGTTCCCAACACTAGGTTTATTTCCAACCTATGTTTAATAACATTAGGTTAATGCCACTCGTATTCATCCTAGGTTCACAACACTAGGTTTCAATACCATCCACAATACTTGTCGTCCTAATTGTTCACACTTAGGAATATTAATTGACATGCCACTCAATGTTCTTGCATTCCAATGTCAAGTTCTTTACTCTACTTGGAGTTATCGACCCAAATGCACATTCATATGAATTTAGCACATTCATATGAATTTAGCATATTCTCACATTATGTCAACATACATGCGTTCTTTAACATTTCCTACACATGTCTATCTTCTTATCAAAATAGTAATCATTATACATTTGGCACATAACTCATGCATTCTTTATTAGCATAATCTATGCATTCATTTCTAAAACATGCATTGTCATAACATCTAGCTCTTATTTTCCAATGTCGAATTCTCTAATCGACGAAGTTTAACATGCATAGTTTATCTACTATGATCCACATATACCTGTCATCCAAGATAGTCAATACTTAGCATCTCATGCTTTCTTTAACCTCTATCACATGCATTCTTAATTAACATAAATCTCATGCATTCATTTCTTTTAGCATTACTACACTAGGCCAACATGCATCCCTTTAGCACTTTACGTCACGTCATTATGCATTCTCCTAGCATTAATCACATGCATTCATCTAGCATTTCCATAACATGCCAACATGCATCCAATGGTAGTCATCACATAGCAATCGTTTCATGCGTTCACTTAGCATTAATTCATGCATTCATCTACCATTTACATGCATCAATAAGAAAATCACATTTCTCTTCGACATGGAGGCGACCTAGTCGCTTCGGTAAGCACAACCCACCTCAAATCGCTTTCCGATTGCTTGTCGACACTTGCAATTGGCCTCCCGTAGCACCGGTGTCCGATTCGGCCCGATTTTGCTAATACTCACCAACCGTGCGTCGAATCGCAGCTCAAAAAATTATTGGTTTTCAGTTATGTGCCACGGTGCTCCAAATCCGTTTTCATGATTTTACGATGTCGCCTTGGCCCTCCAGGTGGAAATGAAGTCTAAACATCCGTTTCTTTAATAACTTCGCGTAGGCTCGATGAATCGCCGAACTGACTTCGCCAACGCGTTCGTTTACCTAGAAATGAGGTTTACGGAAGGTCAAATGAGATCAAACCCTATAATTTTACAAAACCCCATTTTCTAAGCCTAACATGAATTAACCTCCAAATAATCCAAATTAAATGGAGCAACATGCTAACAATACTCATTAGAGGCTATTAGAACACTTAAAGCTAAGGATTAAGCCAAATCCCAAAAGCTTACCCCAATGTGAACGCCGCAACGAAAACACGTCGCTCCAACGGGCGCACGAAAGCTCAATCCGTCGCCTCCAACGCGTTCGCAAGCTCGATCTCCACCAACGCCGCGAATTTGGGCGAGAAATATAGAGAGATGAGAGAGATATTTAGAGAGAGAAAGAGAGGGTTTCTCTCACTACACCATGAACGTGTGATGCTTGGTGTTGGCTGCAGCTGAGGAGGAAGAAGCCTAGTAGCTTCTACTTATAGTCAACACCTCAATAGTAGCATACACTATTCACATCAGGCAGCTCAAAATCTGATATCTTTCGCCGGAGCTCCCTGAATATCCGTTTGAGCTCAAATTTGACAGTCATGTTCGGTTTAACGTACTGAACAAGAATATATCTTAAGTTTTCAGTTTCGACCCCGTTTGGTCACTGAAAACTGTGCCGAACTGCAATCTTTATCAGATGGCTTTCGGATTTTATTTCTCACTCTACGGGTGTTAGAAAAATATGAAACTTTAAATCTAGCCTCATTAAAATATTTCTGGCATTCCCGCCAATTTTCATAATTTTCCGAGACTGTGCATTTTCTGCTAATTTATCTGCCCCGTTTCTCACAGAAAATCTAAATCTTCTGTTTTCGCTCCGATTTCAGCACGGGTCATTCCAGACTTATATTTCACTTCTCTAAATCTAATAAAAATAGTATCTCATACTATTTTTATTTATTTCCCTTTTTATATTAAAATCCGCATATTACATCCTACCGTAACTTCATAATTTTAGAAGTTCGGTATCCTACATGATCACTGCGGAGCTCATCGCTCGAAGGGGAGCGACCGCCCCCGAGTATCGCACTTAGGTGAGTATGATCCAATCCACAACCATGAGCATACCATGTTCACTAAGGCCACAAGACCTGGGATTCCGAAATCCACTTTCAACACTTCAAGGGTTAGTCTTTTACCCTATACCGACAACCTTTCTAGGTCCAAGCCATTTTCCAACCTAAGTTTAATAACATTAGGTCTAATGTCACTATGTTCATTGCCTAGGTTCTATAACCCTAGGTTCATTGTTCTTTACTACCTAGATTCATTCGACTCTAGGTTCAATATCACTATATTCATAACCTAGGTTCATTAACACTAGGTCCAATGTCATTTACATCCTAGGCCCACTCGACTCCAGGTTTAATACCACTAATGCCATAACCAAGGTTTACTTGACTCTAGGTTCAGTGCCTTTATCACATAACCTAGGTTCACTTAACTCTAGGTTTTCTTCTTAACCTATGTTCTTTAACACTAGGTTCAATGCCAAATGTATTCAACCTATGTTCACGACACTAGGTTAATACCACTCGTATTCATCCTAGGTTCCCAACACTAGGTTTATTTCCAACCTATGTTTAATAACATTAGGTTAATGCCACTCGTATTCATCCTAGGTTCACAACACTAGGTTTCAATACCATCCACAATACTTGTCGTCCTAATTGTTCACACTTAGGAATATTAATTGACATGCCACTCAATGTTCTTGCATTCCAATGTCAAGTTCTTTACTCTACTTGGAGTTATCGACCCAAATGCACATTCATATGAATTTAGCACATTCATATGAATTTAGCATATTCTCACATTATGTCAACATACATGCGTTCTTTAACATTTCCTACACATGTCTATCTTCTTATCAAAATAGTAATCATTATACATTTGGCACATAACTCATGCATTCTTTATTAGCATAATCTATGCATTCATTTCTAAAACATGCATTGTCATAACATCTAGCTCTTATTTTCCAATGTCGAATTCTCTAATCGACGAAGTTTAACATGCATAGTTTATCTACTATGATCCACATATACCTGTCATCCAAGATAGTCAATACTTAGCATCTCATGCTTTCTTTAACCTCTATCACATGCATTCTTAATTAACATAAATCTCATGCATTCATTTCTTTTAGCATTACTACACTAGGCCAACATGCATCCCTTTAGCACTTTACGTCACGTCATTATGCATTCTCCTAGCATTAATCACATGCATTCATCTAGCATTTCCATAACATGCCAACATGCATCCAATGGTAGTCATCACATAGCAATCGTTTCATGCGTTCACCTAGCATTAATTCATGCATTCATCTACCATTTACATGCATCAATAAGAAAATCACATTTCTCTTCGACATGGAGGCGACCTAGTCGCTTCGGTAAGCACAACCCACCTCAAATCGCTTTCCGATTGCTTGTCGACACTTGCAATTGGCCTCCCGTAGCACCGGTGTCCGATTCGGCCCGATTTTGCTAATACTCACCAACCGTGCGTCGAATCGCAGCTCAAAAAATTATTGGTTTTCAGTTATGTGCCACGGTGCTCCAAATCCGTTTTCATGATTTTACGATGTCGCCTTGGCCCTCCAGGTGGAAATGAAGTCTAAACATCCGTTTCTTTAATAACTTCGCGTAGGCTCGATGAATCGCCGAACTGACTTCGCCAACGCGTTCGTTTACCTAGAAATGAGGTTTACGGAAGGTCAAATGAGATCAAACCCTATAATTTTACAAAACCCCATTTTCTAAGCCTAACATGAATTAACCTCCAAATAATCCAAATTAAATGGAGCAACATGCTAACAATACTCATTAGAGGCTATTAGAACACTTAAAGCTAAGGATTAAGCCAAATCCCAAAAGCTTACCACAATATGAACGCCGCGACGAAAGCACGCCGCTCCAACGGCCGCACGAAAGCTCGATCCGTCGCCTCCAACGCGTTCGCAAGCTCGCTCTCCACCAACCCTCAAATTTTTAGAGAGAGATTTGGAGAGATGAGAGAGATCTTTAGAGAGAGAAAGGAGGGTTTCTCCCCCCTCTCCATGCATGCGGGTGATGCTTGCTGGCTGGTGGTGATAAAGAAGAAGAAGCTAATTAGCTTCTATCTATAGTCAACACCAAACACCTTTCACTCCGGGCAGCTCGAAATCTGATATATTTCGTCGGAGTTCTCTTAATATCCGTTTGAGCTCAAATTTGACAGTCATGTTCAGTTTTACTTAACGAGTCCAAAGAAATTTTAATATTTCAGTTTCGACTCTGTTTGGTCACCGAAAACTGTACCTAACTGTAATCTTTATTAGATAGCTGTTGGATTTTATTTTCCACCTTTCGGGTGTCAGAATTAGATGAAACTTTAAATCTAGCCTCATAAAAATAATTCTGACTTATCCTTCAGTTTTCATAATTTTCTGACACTGTACATTTTCTGTTAATTTATCTGTCCCGTTTCCAATAGAAAATTCTAAATCTTCTGTTTTCATTCCGATTTCAGCACAAGTCGCTTCTGACTTATGTTTACTTTTCTAAATCCAATAAAAATAGTATCTCACACAATTTTTATTTATTTTTATTTTTATACCAAAATCTGGTTTGTTACAATCAAACTCTACCGAGGTATGATTGGCAGTTTACTTTATCTTACCGCAAGTAGGTCGGAAATTATGTTTAGTGTTTGCTTGTGTGCTCAGTTTCAAGCTCAACCTAAGGAGTCACACGTAGTGGCCGTAAAGAGAATTCTTAGATATGTTAAGGGGACTCTCAACTTAAGATTATGGTATCCCAATGGCACTAATTTTAATCTTATTAGCTTTTCGGATGCCGACTTTGCCGGATGCAAAGTTGATTGGAAAAGTACGAGTGGGACTTGTCAATTTCTTGGTCACTCCTTAGTCTCATGGTCTTCAAAAAAGCAAAATTCGGTTGCACTTTCAACCGCCGAAGCTGAGTATATCGCGGCAGGTTGTTGTTGTGCATAAGTTTTATGGATGAAACAAACTCTTGAGGACTTTGGAGTGCATAAAAAACAAGTTCGTGATAATACTAGTGCAATCAACATATCTAGAAATCCTATTCAACATTCTAGAACTAAACACATTGAAATTAGACATCATTTTATTAGAGATCATATTCAGAAAGGAGATGTCACTATAGAATTTGTGGACACTCATGATCAATTAACGGACATTTTTACTAAACCACTCAGTGAGGATAGATTCACTTAACTTAGAAGAGAATTAGGATTGATTGATTTAAACGCCTGAGTTTTCTTTGAATGTTTTTGGCTGGAAATACTTTATATTTTTCGGACGACATTTTTCGGTCGCCCGAAAATTTCCGGGCACCCGAAACATGCGTTGACCACCGTACCCTGTCTGACTGAGATAGCGGGTTAATGGGTTTCGGATCTGGGCGACCGCTCCGGTTCGCAACCCGTGCCTGAAACTTAGTTTGACCATCTCGCCGGTTGACTTCTCTGGCGGGTTACCGGGTCCCGGATCCGGGCAATCGGATCGGCCCGCACTTGCGTCGAAATCCGCGAGCGGGGCCCTCTTCGTCCCAGCCGCCCGACAGCCCCTTTTCTTTTATTTTTTTTTTCTCTTCTTCTTCCTCCTCCCAGTCCGGCCGCCCATTTCTTGCGCCCAGTCCGCATTAGATCCGCCCAAAAACTCCACCAGAACTCGGATTTTCTCTCCTTTTCTTCACAATCTGTGGTATTTTCTTCTCTATTTTTTTTTCTTCTTCTTCTTCTCGCAACCTATTAACCCTAACCTTGCTTCTATTTATTTTTTTATTATTTTTACAAATTGCTTGTACTTTTTCAACCAAATCTCATCCTCTACCTAGATTTGCATCTTAGCATCTTAGATCTAGCATCCTGTTCAATTTTTTTTTGCATAAAACCTAGTTTTAAAAATAAAACAAAAAATAAAAAAATAAAAGAAAGGGAAAATGCCTAGAACTAAAAATGCATGCAGGGGCCTTCACATAGAGATTATCAAAATAAAGATTTTGATGCTTTTAACTTTATATCTAGAGATGCTCAAGATAAATTTCTTTTAGGCCGTCCCGTTCAACCTTGCAGTAACATTCATCATCTAAATTTTGATTGTTATGAACTTTTGGATAAGCCCACACAAGTCGGTTGGAATTTTTTTGTTCAAAATTCGCGACCTTTTTATCCGGACCTAATTAGGGCCTTTTATGCAAATGGCACTTTTAATTCCGAATTTACTACTATTACTTCCCACTACCGGGGATGTGTTTTTGCCATTACTCCTATCATTCTTCACACCGTTTTAAACATTCCAAATGACGGCGTTTGCTACTACCAAACTAATACTTGGAACTTTCCTGCATTTTCTGAGGCGCAACTCCGCAATCATTTTCTTTGTGAAGATTCTATTTCACGAGAAGATTGCTCTCATCTTTCCTTTCCTCACCACCTCGCCCACTTTTTACTTACTAAAGTAGTTCTTCCTCGAGACGGTCACCACACCGCCATTCAAAAAATGGATCTTTTTCTACTTTATCATCTATTTGCGGGAATCCGGGTTAATTTGGGGTATATCATCATTCGCCACATGGCCGTCGCCGCTTCTCATCCCTCGCGCTCACTTCCATATGGCTCTTTGCTCACCGCCGTCCTCGAGTTCATGTCGTTTGATCTTTTCGACGTGAGGCTGATGAAGTACCTTTCCGCCATTTCTACCGCCACTTTTTCCACCCGAGGCTTCAAGAGAAATCGTCATGGCATTTGGGTAAGAAAGCATATGATTGATTCACCGAGCGAGCATAGTGATGACAATACCGACGCCGAGGATGATCCTATGCATTATGAGCTGCCACCTCAAGCGCCTTCTCCGCCAGTTAAGCCGCCGCCACGAGCACCTCCTCCACCCTTTGAGCCACCACCTGTTATGCCTCCGTCTTATGCTCCTCCTCCTATGGATTTTTAAAACCAAGTTTTTAATCGACTGGATAGAATGGAAGAACATATGCACACTTTACAGACGGACATTTTCAGCATCAAGGCATACATGGACTCTCTCTTTGGACCTTCTAGTGCCTTTTATGCCGCATATGGACCCCACGTTGATCAACCTTCATCCTCCACTATGCCTCCACCGGTTTCGTCCACGGGTCATGAGGATGATGATGAAGATGATGAAAATGATGACTAGCTCTGTTTTACTTCTTTATGCTTTCTTTTAGGCTATTTCTATGCTATATCTTATGCTTCATCACTTTTTGCCAGTCTCCGTTATGTTTCTTTTTGTTGATGACAAAAGGGGAGACTTTGTGATGTGATATATATTATGCTGCACTTGTGATATATGAACCTCATTTATATTTTGTGCTTACTTGGTTATTATCTTTTTTTGATATATGCTATGCCTATGATTGTGTTATGTGCTTGTTAAATATATGCATATATTTAGGGGGAGTATTCTACTCTTTTGCCCTCTACTCATTTGAATATTATCACATTATTTGTCATCATCAAAAAGGGGGAGATTGTTGGCCTAGTGGCCCTAATCTTTTATTACATTTTGATGATAACAAATAATTACGATTATTGGACTAATTCTTTATCTTGAGTTTTTGTGTTTTAAATCTTTATATCTTCAAAAAGGACTCAAGATGGGCAATCTTCTAGCACCGAGCCTCACCACTTGAAGCTATATCTGCTCCTTTGTCAAAAAGACAAACTCATTCTCTTTATTGTTTATTTGATGCTCTAGTAGAGTGAGAAATCTTGAGCTAAGCTTAAAACTATTCATCTTATCACCTTATAGATCATTTAAACATTTTCTAATTTTTGATTAGGTGCATAGGATTTTTAAATATTCAAAAACTGCTCAAATTCTGTGTTCTGTCAAGTTGCGATTTCTGGACCCTGTTCCGGGCGCCCTAAAGTGGATCCGAATCTCATGAGACTTTTTGGATCCTGCCTATTTGCTGTTCGGGTAGTCCAGAAACTTCTTTACCTGATCTGGTCGTCCAAATTTCAGTTTAGGGCGACCGAAAGTGTTTGACTTGGCAGGTTGTGTGTCAGTCCAAAAAGTTCTGTCGCAGGCGGCGCGCGCGTTGAAAATCTGGGCACCCACATCTTCTGGAAGCCCAAAATGATCCCGAATCCAGGAAAATTCGGCTGTCAGAAAAAGTTGTCCCTCGAGATCTGGGCGCCCACAATTTCTGACGGCCCAAATCCAGAGGAAGCGGCGCGTGTCAGAAAAGTTGTTCCTCGTGTTCTGGGCGCCCACAGCTTTTGACGGCCCGAACATACAAAGTCAAGAAAAGCGGCGCACGTGGTCTGATAGGCAGGTGGCGTGCACAACTTCTGGGCGCCCAGAAACAGGTTTAGGGCGCCCGAAAGTACAATGGACAAAAGCTGCCTGAGGCTATAAATAGATGGTATTGAGGCCTTTCTCAGCAGCAACTAGATAGTTCATTTTGAGCTTAAAAATTCAGTGTATCTAATACTCTTAGCTCTCAATTCTCTCTCTATACTTGAGTGAAATTTGTAATGAGATTTAATCTTATAAAAAGAGAGAAAATCAAAGTCTTGAAGCTTGAAAAGAAGAAGGAGTTGGTGTGAAGGCTTGGTGCTTGCCCGCAAAAGTATCATCTAGTGGAGATCCAACATTCTCTAGTATTGAGAAGTTGGCGGGGACGTAGGCAAAGTGCCGAATCTCGAAACAAATCGATTATGTGCTTTTGAGTTTGCATTTCTTTAAACTTCTTATTTTTATTTGCATCGGATTTTTAATTTGCTTGATTATTTGGATTTTTATTTTAGAAACCTAATTCACCCCCCCTCTTAGGTTGCCATTTTGATCCTCAGTTTTCGCAGATATTATATATACTAAGATTGATAATCCAATCGCTAATAATATGCTGATGGGGCTTTTTTATAAAATGACCCTCCAGAAATTCGAATTTGGCAAAATAACCCTACCAAATTTTATTTGTAAAACTAACCTTCCTTTCGCCACATAGGCACCACGTCATGGATTCCTCAAAAAGACGGTGAATCGTTCACCGTCTTTGTTATATTTGTTGTGAAGACGGTGAATGATTCACCGCCTTATGAAGGCGGTGAATCATTCACCGTCTTTAGTACAAATTTCTACTCTGATGCACAAATCTTTTCAAGTCTAGGGTATGGTGTCCTTGATAAGATGGTGAATCGTTCATCGTCTTCATAAGGTGGGAGAAGACGGTGAATCGTTCTTTGTCTTCTCGAGGGCACAAGCATGGCGGACTTGAAAGGGCGGAAAGGAAAATTTTGCACTAAAGGCGGTGAATGGTTCACCGCCTTCTGATTTACCACCTTCTGAAGGCGGTGAACCATTCACTGCCTTCACAACAAATATTATAAAGACGGTAAACGATTCACCGTCTTTGTGAGGAATCCTGACGTGGCGCCCATGTGGCGAAAGGAGGGTTAGTTTTACAAATAAAATTTTGACAGGATCATTTTGCCAATTTTGAGTTTTCGGAGGGTCATTTTATAAAAAAAGCCCATGTTGATGATCCAGATGAAGGTGTAGAGTTCATAGATCATCCAGAGCAGTTTGTAGAGGATGATGATTGGATGAACCAGTATGTGGTCAATAACGGTGAATTTGATCGTCTGCAGATTGAACAGTGCCCTCCTAGCATTGATAACTCATGGGTTGGTCGGGTATTTCTGTTGGTGTAAAATCCAAAATTTCCTAATTACTTCCTTTTAATATTATTATTTTATTAACTTATTTATTATCTTTTATTAATTTTAACTAATTAATATGTTTTAATTATTGTTATTTTATTTCCTAAATGAGTGGAAACGTTCGCTCAAAGAGCGGAGGTTTTCTATCTTAATTGGCGCTCATTAAGAGCGACGTGAGTCGAACGTTGTGGACCAACGTTCAACTCCCACATCTATATAATGCATACTGTTTACACAGTATGATATATGATGCAGAGGAAAACCAAAATTAAAGGATCAAAAAATTTGTTTTAACTTTATTCCATTTCCCAATTTCCTTTACTTTGATTGATCTTTATTTATCGCCGGGCGTTGAAAGAAACTTCGTCAACCTCTTCCGCGTTCGTGTTCGTAGGAGGAGTAATTCCGGTCGTATCTTGGGACAATGTTTTCGGTTAATCCCGCACAAAGGACGGGAATACTCCTTAGGGCAGTGCCTCGCACGCTTCTGGATCAATTTGTTGATATTCCTTTTCTACAATTTTGGGATTTAGCGAATATATGTAAGTTGATTTTATTAATTTCATCACAAAATTAGTTAGATTTGTATCACAATCGGATTATTCGTTGCAGTTTTTCCCCAACAATTTCATGATAAATTAAGTTTATTGCACACTCTTGGGGAACAGCATATTGCTCACAACATGCGAATGAAAGTAATAAAGTCAACGACAAAGGCTTATATAGTTAAATGCATGGTAGATTCATGTCCTTGGAGATTACATGCTTTGGTGCCAAAGGATGTGAGTTATTTTAGAGTTAAAACATATATTGGGCAACATACATGTTTAGTTCCGATGCTTAACATTACACATTGAAACTATACTTCATCTCTTATATGTCGACATATTCTCCCATCATTGAGGGTAAAACTTTCTTTGACGCTGGCTGAAATAAAAGAAAATGTGCGTACTGATTTGCATATAGACAAACCATATTCGAAGGCGTGGCAGGCTAGAAGTAAAGCACTACAGATCATTTATGGTAGTTGGGAGGAATCATACACTGATCTTGGTCGCTTCCTATCTATACTACAACGTGTGAATCTGGGGACTCAATGGGGTCTTGATCCAAAAATCCTGCCAAATGGCATTAGGCAATTTGGTCGAGTATTTTGGGCATTCGGGCCAGCAATTAATGGGTTTTCTTATTGTCGACCATTATTGAGTGTTGATGGAACTCATTGTTACTTTATATAAATATTTCTTTCTTTTTATAGGATATTAGACATTCTGTATATTATTGTATACTATATTAGTTTTCGTATCAATTCACGATTTACCATGTATTAGCTTGACCTCTCTTTATATAAAGAGGTCTTTTTTAATTTATCAAATTAGAAATAAGTCTTTTGTAATTTATCAAATTAGAAAGAAATATATTTCTTCTCCAATTATCCTTTGTTTTCACTCAATATGTATGGAAAGTATAAAGAGCATGCGTTGATTGCAACGGATGTAGATGCCAATAATGGGTTATATCCATTGGAATTTGTTATTTGTGAGGGAGAAAATGCAACCAATTGGTGTTGGTTTTTACAGCATTTAAAGATCTTGGTGACATGTGATTGATCTATTTGTTTTATTTCAGGCCAGTATCCTGGGTTAAAGGAGATTGTTGCAGAGGAGTTTCCAAGAAGCGAGGGGCATGCTTACCGTTGGTGCCTCTGCTATATGAAAGCTAGCATGAAAAAAGCCGATTTCAAAAATAAAAAGGCTTTTTTTGCAATTAACCCCCTGAAAAAATTTATTTTAAAAATAGTCCTAGCAAATTTAAATTTGCAAAAATGGCCCTGACCTTGCCACGCAGGCGCCACATCAGCGCCACGTGGATAGGCTGGGGTGTAAGTTGAACACGGTGAATCATTCACCGTGTTTGAATACGGTGAATGGTTCATCGTGTTCCATACACCGTGTTCCATACTTATCTTTTTCATAATACGTATATTTTTTCTTTCCCTTTTCTTTCTCCAGACACGTGAACCATTCACCATGTCTAGATACGGTGAACGATTCACTATGTTTAACTTAACCAACTGGCCTCACCCGGCCCGCATGGCGCTGACGTGGCGCCTACGTGGTAGAGCCAGGGCCATTTTTGCAAATTTAAATTTGCTGGGATTATTTTTAAAATAAATTTTTTTCAGGGGGCTAATTGCAAAAAAACCCAAAATGTGTTCAATAAATTTTATATGGGCATAGAATGCGCTGCAACTGCAAGAAAATATTATACACGAGCCCACCTCTCCAGTTGGATGAGCACTGAGATTGTCGTGTCTCCGAAGGTGATCTGTAAATTTTTGGGTATGTCGGAGAGGTAGTTGACACGATAAGGCACCTGTATCTTGAGAGATCCACCATGCGGATGGAAATCGTCCGCTCTGACGAAGCGGCCGAAACCTCCGACAAGGGCCGCCACTGAGCGGGACGACCAGCACTCGTAAGGTAAACTAACTAATCTGATCCGGGCATTGTAGAACAAGCCCGGTCGTCTGGCTCCACAATAGGGGTCCCAAGAGTAGCATCGCAGTCTCAGATTTCCTAAGCTGAGGACTTCCCTACGGATGAGGAGCTTGCTCTGCACCCAGTTCGGGAGGAAGACGACAAAATCTCGTTCCCTATACCGGGCGACGTGAAAATTCGATGGGTATTGTAATATACCGAAAATTCGGAAAATAAAAATGTCGAACTTTAGTCAAATTGACCAAAGTGCGAGGACGGTACACTTCGGAAAGCCCGAAGGTGTTAAAATGAGTAAAAGTGAGTTACGGGAGGTTTTCGAGAGCTATAGAATCAAATCTGCAAAACTGCAGATTTTGAGCTCTCGGGGACCGGTCCCTGGTGGGAGAGACCGGTCCCCGAACGCGTATGAAATGAGACAGCCGAAAAATCGGCTAAGTCCTGAGAAATTAGCTCTCGGGAACCGGTCCCTGCCTGAGAGACTGGTCCCCGAGAGACCGGTCCCCCAAGGAGAGACCGGTCCCCCAAGGAGAGACCGGTTGCACTGCGCGCAGCAGCTCTGGCTGCGCTGGGACGACGTTCGGGAACCGGTCCCTAAAGGAGAGACCGGTCCCCCCCTGCGCGAACTGCCCAGTTCGGGCGGTGTATTAAAGTGAAAGTTGAGGGATTTAGCTGCAATTTTGCAACCCAATAGGCTATGTATTGGGGTAAATGAGGGATTTCTCTCATTTTCACCCTCTCATTCCCTCTCATCCCTCTTTCTCTCTCTAGAAGACAAAGAAGGAGAAGAAGAAGACAAGGAAAGGAAGGAAAAGAAGGAGAAGAAAAAGGAGAAGAAGAAGAGGAAGTGAAGAAACTCCCTCTCCCTCATCTCTAGCTTGGAAAAGAAGGGCTTACAAGGTAAGCTTTGAACCCTAATCATGATAGAACCTAATCTAGGGTTTGGATTATGCTTAAAATGGGTTTTATGGAACCATTTGAGTATTTGAAGCTTTTCTTTTGCTTCTTTTGAGATCAAGACCATAGAAATGGTGAAGCTTGAGGTGAGCTTCATCACCTCTCATGGTGAAACCCTAAGTAGGGTTTTGATTTGTCTAAAGATGGTTCTAATGGACTTTTTAGAGTATAATGAAGCTATTTTTGCTTCTCTTTGAGATCAAACCCTAGGTTTGAGATATGTATTGGAGCTAGGGCACCAAATTTGGGGCTTTTGCTCATGGGGATTTCTAAGTGCAATTGACCCTCTAAAAAACCTAATTGGGGGTATTTCCGACGCGTTGGTGCGCTCGGATTAACGTTACGAAAAGCCGATGAAAAGATATGAGCAAAATGACCTATTAGGGTTTCGTTTTGCTGCAGGTAAAGAACGAGAAGTCTAAAAATCCTAAGAAAATCATCGGAGCACCTTTGAAAGCCTACGAGGTGGGTGGTGCTTCTCAAACTCGTTGAACTTGTAACCCCCGAGATCTCGGTGAAATATTGTGGACTTTAGCCAAATTGACTGAAGTACTCGAAGGGATTGGTTGGACGCGATCAATTAACATTCCAACACTGTTGGAAGGGTTAAAAGTAAGCTCTAAAAGAGTTAGAAGGGTTTTGGCATCGATCGGAACGAAATAGAATCGAATCAGAGCCAAAATCACATTCTGGTACACCTTGTACCGGTACAACAGTGATGGCTGTACCGGTACAACCATCAAGATTGGCTGGAGGCAGTCCAGGCGTTGTACCGGTACAAGGTCTTCGTGTACCAGTACAAACCCTGCGCAACCGAGGAGAGGTGCTCTCGGGTTGGCTCTATACGCGGCCTTGTACCGGTACAAGAGCCCGTGTACCGGTACAAGGGGGCCCCGACAGCACAATAAGATCTGCTGTGAATATGGATTGTTGGAGGGTTTATTTGCAATTGTTGCAATATAACAAATACCCCAAACACCCTCTCTCTCTCTCTCGTGTCTCTCCCTCTCTCTAAACCGGTTGCAAGAAAAGAGAAGGAAAAAGAGAAAGAAAAGAGGAAAAGAAGAAGAAGAAAAGAAGGAGAAGATGGAGGAGAGGAAGAGGATCATCACCATCATCATCCTCTTCATCTTCTTCTCTCCCTTGGAGCTCTAGGAGAGGTAAGCTTCTTGCTCCTCTCATGGTGGATTTTGGTAGGATGGGTTTTAAACCCTAAAGCTTAGAGATTTAGAGCTTCTAATATGTTTAGAACCTTGTAGAGACCAAGAACCCATGAAATCCATGGTGTTCTTCATGATGCTCTAATGGTGGATTTCTAGGGTTTGTTCTAAATGCCCTAGAAAGAGTCCAAATGGTTTGGAAATGGGATTAGAGAGCTTCTTGGGTGATTCTAAGCTTAATTATGCTTAGCTATGAGATCAATCCCAAGAAATTTGATCTTGGTGTTGTTAGGGCACCGAAATTGGGGCTTTTGCCTCCGGGTGTTTCTAAGGCAAATTGGCCTTGTAGAAACCTAATTGGGGACCTAACGAACGCGTTGGTGCGCTCGGTTCGGCAATCCGACGAGCGTACGCGAAGTTATTGATGAAACGGTCGGTTTTGGTACAGATAGCCGCAGCACGCGGAATAAAGGTCTAAAAATCATGAGATCGGAACTGGAGCACCTTGGAGTCAAGGAATAAACTCCGGAAAAGACGGATCGCGGTTCGGAGGTCGTTTGGAAGTCGCGCAAGAGTTCGGGCCAAACCGGGCAACGGTTGCCGCGGGAGGCCGATTGCAAGTGACTACAAGCAATCGGAACGCGTGTTAAGGTGGGTTGGTTTACCGAAGCGACTAGGTTGCCTTTATGTCTAAGAAACTAAGAATCCATGTTGATGCATATAAATGTAAATGAAGCATGTAGCTAAATAATGCATGTTGATAGTGTGATGTAAATGCTAAATAGAATGCATTATGAGCATGTTGAATAAAGCTAAATAATTATGTGAATGCATGTGAGCATAATGCATAGAATGAAATGCATATTGATGACATAAGTTAAAATGAGATATAGAATGCATGATGAACAAGTTATATAATGCTACATAATTACATGAAAGCATGTGAGCATAATGGATAGAATGCATGTTGACATGGTGAAAATAAACATTACTTTCATGCATTTAACCTTTAAGCCCAATTGTGACAATAGGGACTTTGGAAGCTTAGAGAGGCTTTGGGACTTAGACCATTTGAGATTTTGGGCCAATGTCATAAAGAGGCATCGGGCCCCGGGCTATAATGAACGTGGTATAATGTCGTATTTGAAACATAGAACATGAATTGAGCTTGCTTGGTTGTGAAGCTTAAGTGTCATAAAGAGGCACTAAGCAAGTGAGAGTTGAGCTATCACATTGTGATACGGACCTAGACCGTTAGGTTACTAGTAGCTTTTGCCATGTTTGAGACATGAGGGTTGGATACTTGAGCCTTGACTATGCTTGCTTGCCATTTGTGCTCATTCGCACATGTTTGTGAGGGTCGCTCCCTACAAGCCGGCACTCCGAAGTTAGCCTACGCGACCTATGTTCGCTCGTGCGATATTGAGAAGCTTACGGGGTCGAGTGGGACAGACACATTCCAAGAGTAGGGTTGTTGGGCTACCACAGGCACTTAGGCGGCACAAGCTGGACTACCTTTGGTAGGTCCTTAATTGGAAATGGAAATCCACACGGTGTTGAGAATGAATAATCACTGCTAAATAGGCTTCGTAGTTGGATTACTTGACATGCTCATGACCTAGCATTGGGATATATATAGTATACTGGGTTGCTTTGATAGAGCTTACTTCTTAAGCACTGACATATTGCATCGTGAGGGTTACTTGTTATTGTGTTGAGGCATATTAGTATGCATTGGGCATATTATCTTATGAGAACATAGATGTACATCACCATGACATCATATTTACTTGAAATATAGTAGTATAGCATTTCTTTTATGCTTTCTTTTAGCAGTTCTTCTACTTGCTCTTTATTGTTTATTATTATTGCCATTACTTACCCTTTTCTCTTGGGGCCTAGTGGTGCATTGAGCTGAGGTCAGTAATTGCCCACTGGGAACTATAAATTATAGTTCTCACGCCCTCTGTTTTATGTTTTCTTTCAGAGCCTTCCACGCCGGGAGAGGCTAGGGACCGCGGGAAGGGAGTTGCTTCGAGCTAGCTTCCTTCGAGGACGATTCAATAGGTGGTCTACCTCTCGTTGTTTTATTTTGTGAGAGGTCGAGAGTTGTACCTGCATTTGTATAGAGACCACCATTTTTGTACTAGAGTCAGATATTGTACTACCTTATATCTTACTTTTACTGTTTTGGTTATGTTTCCTTTACTCTGGTTATAGATGATAGAATTGTATCTGCTCTGATATCTCTAGTTATGGATCATTTCTTGCTTTTATTTTCGCTGTTGATGTAGACGCCTTATATGTGTTGACATATGGCGGGTCTGGGCACGCTACCGGGAGGGCCTCTGCCGGTCCCGGGGCGTGACAGATTAGTTTGGTATCAGAGATTAGGGTCGAGTCTTAGTGGACCTAGCAAACCTTAGGCCGGTTGGACCATAGGAGTAGGCTCGTGAGAGACGAGGTCTAATTGACTTGTGAGTGAAAGTATTACGATTGGGTATATGATAACTCTAAAAAGTTAGAGTTGATCGGAGTGTATGGCTTCTAACTTCGCGGAGGGTTACGTTGGCGGCCGACAACGTAACATCGGGAGTTAGTAGTGGAGGACACTTCCTTACTTTCGCATGATTTGGGTTTTATCGTTTTGAGCGGGGATGCGATAGCATGGGTTGCTAACCTGTGTTTTTATGTTTTGTAGTGACGATGCCGATTACACGCTCCCAGTCTGCCGGGGCGGATGATGCGGCACACCCCGAGGAGGTCGAGACCTCCGCTACGTCCGGATCTAGTGAGGTCCGTGACTTGAGGACCCAGCTCGCGGTCCTCACTAATCTGTTGGCGCAGCAGGCGGCGGCCGCGTAACGACAGGCTGAGGTGGCTCAGCGGCAGGAGGCGCGGATGAAGCATCTTGAGGACTTCCTACTTCAGCAGGCGGCAGCTTCGAGGGAGACCCAGGGTCCCACACCGCCAGCACCCGTGGTGGACGTCGCACCGAGGGCGCAGTCCCTCGCGCCCAGTTCTTCACGTGCAGCACCGGCGACCGCACCTCGAGAGGAGGTGGCTGCAGTGCTACCTGTTCAGAGACCAGCGACGGGGGCAGCATTCCCCGTGATGGCTGAGGGAGCCGAGCGAGGTCGGCTCATGGAGCGCCTCAGTGAGTTCAGGAGGTGCAGCCCGAGGACGTTTGATGGCGAGAACGCCAACCACTAGATTGTTGAGAAGTGGTTGATGCACATGGAGAAGCTATTTCGAGATACCTTCGTTGAGGAGAGGGACAAGGTTTGGCTCGCCACTCACTTTCTGGACGGCGAGGCCTACCGTTGGTGGTTGGATATCCAGGACAACCCCAACACCGACTTGGCAACGATTACTTGGACGAGATTCAAGAAGCTTCTTCCGGCGCACTACTTCCCCACCAGCGTCAAGAGAAAGATGGAGCAGGATCTGCACAGCTTGCGCCAGGACGAGCAGTCAGTGGCCGAGTACGAGAGGGAATTTTCTCGACTACTACATTGTGTGCCTTTTGTGGTGCGGGATGACGAGGACAAGGCCCGCATTTTTGAGCGTGGATTGCGGCCTTCGATCTTTCAGTTGGTGCAGTCCTCTAACCTCCAAACCTACCGGGAGGTTGTGGACCGTGCACTCATTGTGGAGGCTGGAGTGGCAGACCTTCAGGAGCGACGCGAGGCCCTAGACAAGGACAAGGGCAAGAGGCCCGCGGCTGAGGGTGCGAGTCAGCCGCACTCACGGAGGCCGCCGAGGCATCCCAGGAGCAGGAGCCAGTCTCGAGGACGGGGCCAGGCTACTCAGCAAAGAGGACCCGATCGCCGCAAGGCTCCCCGCTGCGTGATCTGTGGTGGGCCTCACTACCCGCGGCAGTGTTCACGCAGCCGGGGCAGGTGCTTTTTGTTTGGACAGGAGGGCCACTTCCAGTCGGACTGCCCGAGGGGTTCAGCGCCAGCGCCATCTTCGGCATCTGCACCAGCATCGCCAGGTCCCAATCAGGGGACATCTTCTGCGCATCACCAGGCATGACCGCCGGTTCATTGACAGGCGGAGGGGTCACGACAGGCCCCGAGCGGGCGCATGTACGCGGCCCAGACTGAGGAGACAGCAGCAGCCGAGAATGTGGTCGCAGGTATCATTTTACTTCATGGTATTCGGGTTAGAGCTTTATTTGATACCGGTGCATCGCATTCATTCATAGACCGACTGTTTGCCGAGTTGCATGGCATCCCACTTGTATCCTTGTTGCATCCTGGACGAGTTGTTGTGCCCGATCATATTTTAGATATTCGGGAGTTTTGCCCCAGTTGCCCTATTCGGGTTGGAGATTGGATCATGCCCGTGGACTTGCTAGCCTTGCTTAAACTCGGGGAGTTTGATGTTGTGTTCGGCATGGATTGGTTTACTAAGTACTACGCCACTATCGATTGTAAGGATCGAACTGTGACATTTAGAGAGCCGGGGCAGGCGAAGGTTGTGTACCGAGGATGCCAGAGTTCGCTTTTTGCGATGACGATTAGCTCTTCTTGAGCTCGGCAGTTGATTAGTAGAGGCTGCGTAGCCTTCTTGGCTACTATTGTGTTGAGGGGTGATGATGATGCCCCCAGGATCGAGGATATTTCCGTAGTGCGGGAATTTGGAGATGTGTTTCCAGCGGAGCTTCTAGGCATGCCACCTGACAGGGAGATTTAGTTTGTGGTAAATCTCGTTTCTGGGACTACCCCGATCTCAAAGGCTCCCTATAGGATGGGACCAGTGAAATTGAAGGAGCTGAAGGCACAGTTGCAAGATCTTCTGGACAAGGGTTTTGTGCGACCGAGTGTGTCACCTTGGGGAGCACCGGTTTTGTTTGTGAAGAAAAAGGATGGATCACTTCGTTTGTGCGTGGACTATCGTGAACTTAACAAAGTCACGATCAAGAACAAATATCCATTACCAAGGATTGATGATCTATTTGACCAGCTCCAGGGATCTTGTGTGTACTCCAAAATTGACTTGCAGTCGGGATATCACCAGTTGAGGATCAGACCTGAGGATGTATCGAAGACGGCTTTTAGAACACGGTATGGAATTATGAGTTTACCGTTATGCCGTTTGGGCTTACTAATGCCCCGGCAGCTTTTATGGATTTAATAAACCGTGTTTTCAAGCCTTATCTAGACAGGTTCGTCGTAGTATTCATCGACGACATTTTGGTCTATTCCCGAAGTGATGTGTATCACGAGGAACACTTGAGACTTGTACTTCAAGTGCTTCGGGAAAAGAAGCTCTACGCCAAGTTGAAAAAGTGTGAATTTTGGCTTAGAGAGGTGGCGTTTTTAGGCCATTTGATTTCAGGATCAGGGATAGCTGTGGATCCAAGAAAAATTGAAGCTATCAAGGATTGGCTGAGGCCGACGAGCGTGACCGAGATACGGAGCTTCATTGGTTTAGCCGGCTACTACCGGCGGTTCGTTGAAGGATTTGCCAAGTTATCTACTCCCCTCACGAGGCTCACGCATAAAGGCACCAAGTTTATTTGGAATGATGCGTGTGAAAGGAGCTTTCAAGAGTTGAAGCAGCGACTGACGACTGCCCCGATCCTTACCTTGCCGACTGCTGGAGCAGGGTATGTGATTTATAGTGATGCTTCCTTTAATGGATTGGGATGTGTTTTGATGCAGGACGGGAAGGTGATCGCGTATGCTTCTCGCCAACTAAAGGATTATGAGAGGAACTATCCTACCCATGACTTGGAGTTGGCGGCCGTAGTCTTTGCTTTGAAGCTATGACGCCACTATCTTTACGGCGAGCGATGCGAAGTATATACGGATCACAAGAGCTTAAAGTATCTATTCACTCAGAAGGAGTTGAACTTGAGGCAACGCAGATGGTTGGAGCTACTCAAGGATTATGATTTGACGATACTTTACCACCCAGGCAAGGCTAACGTGGTGGCGGATGCGCTAAGTAGGAAATCGATGGAAAACTTAGCGATGCTTATGGTTACTCAACCGCCGTTGATCGAGCAGATGAAGCGGTTGGAGTTGGAGGTGGTGGCTCCTGATACACCTTTGAGACTGATGACTTTGGTAGTGTAACCTACACTTATAGAAAGGATTAAAGAAAAGCAAATCTCCGATGTGAAATTGCAAAAGATTCGAGCTAAGATGGTTGATGGTTGCACCTGTGACTTCACTTTAGACGGTGATAGGTTGATGCGTTTTCGCGGACGACTTTGTGTACCGGCGGACTTGAGCATTAAAGAGGACATTCTTCAAGAAGCACACCGAGTATCGTATGCTATACATCCGGGAGGCACCAAGATGTACAAGGATTTGAAATTACTTTATTGGTGGCCTGGAATGAAAAAGGATGTGGGTGAGTTTGTTGCTAGATGTTTAACTTGCTAACAGGTGAAGGCTGAGCACCGAGTTCCTGCGGGAAAGCTGCAGAGCCTACCGATTCCAGTGTGGAAGTGGAAAAAGATCACCATGGACTTCGTGATGGGATTGCCTCACTCACAGGCCGGGCATGACGCTATTTGGCTGATCTTAGATAGGTTGACGAAATCGGCACATTTCATACCTATCCACACTACTTGGACTGGTGAAAGACTCGCATAGGTATACTTGGATGAGATTGTGCGATTGCACGGGGTACCTACTTTTATCGTCTCAGATCGAGACCCCCGTTTTGTATCTCACTTTTGGAAGAGCTTACAGGATGCTTTGGGTACGCGCTTAGACTTCAGTACAGCTTTCCATCCCTAGAGTGACGGGCAGTTAGAGCGTACTATTCACACTCTTGAGGACATGCTTCGAGCCTGTGTGATTGACTTCCAGGGAGGATGGTCGCAGCATCTACCGATGGTAGAGTTTGCTTATAACAACAGTTATCAAGCAAGCATCAAGATGACACCGTTCGAGACACTCTATGGACGGAAGTGTAGATCGCCACTTCATTGGAGTGAAGTTGGCGAGAGGTTGGCTTTAGGCCCGGATGTGCTCCAGGAAGTAGAAGACAAGGTTCGTATTGCTCGGGAGCGACTGTTGACAGCCCAGAGTAGGCAAAGGAGTTACGCTGACAGGCGTTGACGAGACTTGGAGTTTCAGAATGGAGACCACGTGTTCTTAAAAGTCTTGCCGACCAAAGGAATTAGAAGATTTGGAATCCGGGGTAAGTTGAGCCCCCGATACATTGGACCGTATGAGATTTTGGAGCGTGTAGGCCCGGTAGCGTATAGACTTGCTCTACCGCCAAACCTATCGGGTGTACACAATGTATTCCACGTATTGGTCCTTCGGAAGTACATCCATGATCCGGCTCACATGTTGGACGCTACGCCTGTGGAGCTGAGGGATGATTTGAGCTTCGAGGAGCAGCCGTTGAGGATCTTGGCTCGCGAGGTGAAAAGATTGCGGAACCGTGAGATTCCCTACGTGAAGGTGCTTTGGAGCAACCACGACGAGCGCGAGGCCACTTGGGAGTTGGAGAGCGCACTGCGGGAACACTATCCCCATCTTTTTCAGATGGAGGCTTGAGGTACTTTGCTTCTGAGTTTCGCGGACGAAACTCCTTTTTAGGAGGGGTGAATGTAACACACTGGACCTTTGCAAATTGTGAGGTTCGAGTGATTGGATGTGTTTCGAGCTTTTTGTCACGCCCGAGTACCAGCAGAAGCATATCCGGTCGCGTGCACAGACCCGCCGTGTACACCACAACTCAAGTATACACAAGGCGTCTACAAACCATATAGTAAAAACATATAATTCTAACCAGGTAATCAGAGCAAGACTTTTAAGTTTAACTTATACAATCCAAACCTTAATACAGGAAAGAAGAATAAAGTACAATTCACAAAAACTTAATATACATCTCTGTACTAAACTACATAAACTAGTGGAGGTCGTCTAGTACACGTCCAAAAAGGCTCTAGCTAGCCGCGGACCCCTCGCCAAGAACCCTAGCCTTTCCCGTGGTGGAAGGCTCTGTAAAAACAACAACAAAGATGGCGTGAGAACTATTAAACAATAGTTCCCAGTGGGTAAGCCGCCGAGAGTGGCGAAGTACACCACTAGGTCAACTGTGGCATGAGATAAATAAGCAAGTAAATGCAGATAATGCAATAAGCAATTACATGCAACAGATATGAAAGTAAACTACTCATGCTCTTTGCTCAACAATAAATAAACATCAATAGATTGCAGGTATCAGTTATCATGATAGATTCTATCAATCATATTACTTGACAATTTAACCAAACATATACCCAAATTGTATGCAAGATAATTCACTTTACTGAAATTACAGATGATATCATGTAATTACCTTTTTTCATTAGCCAGAAAGAAACATAATGTCATTCATTATGTTGTTAACTAATCATGATGTCAACTTCTAGGTTATTCATCACTAAGCTCACTTTAGATGTCAACTTTCTAGTATGTTCATCAATAAGTTCACTTAACCAATGACATAAAGTAACTTTACTACTATGTCCAGCTAAGGTTAAAGTACTTGACATAACCCAATTTCCAACAGACTTACACAAGGTAAGTTTAAGCCGCGCCGTGCCTAATGGCCCCGTGGTAGTGTACACTCCCCACGGCATTCCACTTCGGCGCTCACTTCGTACATTTGCGAGCATCTGTCGCTAAGCTGTTCGGGAGTGCTGGCTTGGGGGGGAGCGACCCCGCAAGCGTGTGCAAACGCGCACAATGGCATGTAAGCCGTAGTCCACAGTACCAGTCTCACAACAACATCATGTCCCTGACATGGAATCTCAACTCAAGCCACTCCGGAACGCGGGGCTTGGGGGGCGCGACCCCCGCAAGCATGTACGAAAGAGCATAATGGCATGCTAGCTATAGTCCAGGGTACAAATATCTCAACAGCATCATGTCTCTGACATGGAATCTCAACTCGACCCAAGGTCGGCACTGTAGTACCCAATCATAAGTCACTATCAACAACTTGTTGATATGATTCTACCAATAACTAATATAACTTGACAAGTTAAGGCTTTACATTACACTAGTAATTCTATCAGGCTATACCTAGTCAGTCATTCACAATCTCTCACTACTCCTTACACATAAAGAAAGTCGTTTACTAATGTTCTGTTCAAAGACTCATGGCACATATCCTGTAGTCCAATATAAATCTCTACTTGACTATACAAGTATGTTATCATATTCAAATCTAGTTATTTACTAGATTATATTCAGTTGAATAATCATTCAAGTTATGCCATCATATGAAATTCTAGTTACTTACTAGAACATATACCATAATACAAGTCTATCATGTGAAAGTAGAAACTAACAGGGTAATGCAAGCAAGTAAAACAAGCGATAAAACACTCTTCACATGATCTCTATACTATTCATTCTACAATGAGAAATGCATATGCAAACAAAGGCCTTTACCTGATCTTTCAGAGTATAGCAATTATACTTGCTATATAACATTGCATAGCTCAATCCTAAATACATCAATCTCTTTGTTGTTCAACAGAACTAATTAGTCCATTCACGAACTTATCATTATATCCTCTTGGATAACATCAAGCTAAAATTGCATATGCAAGCTACTAGTATCATGAACACGTAGTACTTTAACATGTAACCATGTAGAGTGAACAAGTCATGAATCTTTTATTACTGTTTAAAGATGCTATCATATCCGATATGATCTACCCATCAATGCATGTCGCAATGCCTTGAACTATACATATATTCACATGAATATGAAATAACTTCAACTCAGATGTCAAAGGAGACATAGTGGAAAATTCACCCATTTCGGGAAGGTTAGACCCACCTATCACCAAGCTCAATCCAGCCAATAGAAGTCCCGAAACTCAGCTCAGCGGAGCCCCAACTCTGCTGAAAACGAAACACGGAAGGCGCATCAAACTACGACCGAAATGTCCAATTGCGGCACACATTGTACTTAGTACAAAGTAATAAATTCCTGTTTTGGCTCAGTTAATACCTCAAGTTAAGCTTCTAAAAGCCTTCACGCATTAGCCGGAGATAATCCGAAAGTCCGTCGCAAGCCCGCTGTGAACAATTTCCAAAACGGCATCAAAGTCGTCAAATAGTAATAACTGTAGTCGGAATCTTACGATTTCAGTTTTCTAACTGCAATTCCTGCTTACCTCAGGTTAGAACACCTTCTAACCAGTCCCCAAGGTCACCAATTAAGCTTAAATTGATCCGCAAACCTGCTGCGAAGAGTACAATCCAAACTGCATTAAGTTAGTCAAATAAACTTCGTATAATTGCAAAATAGCTTTATACACCATTAATTACCCTGATCCAGCCTTGAAGTAGTTTATCCCTGGTCTAAGATGGCTAACTCACAGCTGAGGAACTCCTCTTTAGTTGCTGCAATCCCTCTCCAAATCAGCTAGGAGCAACAACACCAAAACGGCTCAAAATCCGACACTAAACCATGAATTAGAGAGAAATCAAGTTAATTATCTCTCTCTAAAGCTTTCTTTCAGCAACTCCCAGCCATAAACATGAAAAACACTGCTAAAACACTTCACTTTACCTTTTAAAAGCTGGCCCCCAAGTCCACCCAACCAGCAAGCGTCGAGCGGGATGCGAAATCGGCGCAAAACGGCGAATTCTACATGTAGAGAGAGAAACCCTAGAGAGAGAGAGTGAGGATGGTGCAAGGACCTTCCTCTGAGCTCTACTGCCTTCCCAAATGCTCCAGGAGTCGTGCTGGGGGAGATAAGATAGGGATGATATATGAAATTACCAAATTAACCTTGCTGCCACGTTTCTGCCACTGTGTACCGGTACATGATGATGGCTGTACCGGTACACAATGCAGAAAATGCTGAATTTCGCCAGATCAATGCACTTTCTTACTTTTATCTTTCCAATCACCCTCTAACTTATCCAAAAACTTGTCCAAAACCTTTAGAATATGTAGGGCAGTTTCATTTACCATTTTCCACATTCGAACTTCGTAATTGACCAATTTCAGAGCATTGCAATAGAATAATGCACTTGCAATGCACTTTTCCATATCCAGTTATCTGCTTGCTTCAGTAATTTGCTGAAGCCTCTCAACAATCCTACAAAAGTTGTAGAAGAGTTCCAATCACTATTCCAACCCTCAGATTTACAGTTTGCCAAAATTCAGTGTATTACATTCACCCCTCCTAAAAAGAGGTTTCGTCCGCGAAACTAGAACTGAATCCTCGTCCAATATCATCTAAAAAGGATGGGAAATCCATCGTTGTTCATGAGTTCAAGTCACTTTCTCGCAATAAAAAAAAAACTCTTCTTTTATCCCTGCAATCCATGATTTTTAATGGATGAGATTCCATTTCAACTTTTCCTTGAATCTTCCAATGATTCAAGGATAAAATCCAACCCTTCTCATCATGCTCACATACAGGGGGCTTATTCATTCATTTGATACAAAGAATTCCAAGGGTACCATCTTTAGAGTTTAACAGTTACACTTGGTACCTATCTCGAGTTCCAAAGAATTATCATATATTACTAGAATTCTCAATCATCAGTTTAATCTCAGAAGTCAAAACTCTTTAAGAGATTGCACTCTCAGTGCAATCCCATTCCAAGATAAATTTCATCTTTTATTATGCTCAATTAGTTCCTCCATTCTTTTTGCCTTTGTAGATGAAATCCAATTCCTATTTTCTCAAGTAGGTTGAGGCTGAGGCCCAATTTGTCCCGTCTTGGTTAAGTAATTAGAGCGTAACCATTCCTTACTAGGTTTCCTAGGTTACCCCTGATGTGCAACTTGTGCTTTACAAGGTGATCACATCCCAATGATGAATTTGCATCATCCAGTAGTCATACTCTCTCATATACCTCGTAGTTACTACTTAGTCTTGATAGTAACCCTTCACTAACAAATTGGAATTGATTATCTTTTCTTCAATCCACTAAAGGTGGATTCCTTATTAACTATTCAGCATTGCATCCCACTACCATAGTATCGTATTTCATTCTGCTACGAGGCGATAATCCCAATTCGCATTAATGGATGCTGCTCCACGTCAATATCTAAATTCATACAGATTCCATTAATGTTGTCTCTACAGCTTTACTGTTTTCCTTTACACCACTCATAAAGTAAATCATGACCATTTCATCATTGAGAAATTTTCCTCACAGCCCCAAATTCGATTTCCATTCAATTCTAAGCAAGCTCAAGTTGGAGCTTTACTTCTGCCAAAATCACTTGTGACATCACTATTTGATCCTGTAAGTAGATCAATTTAGATAAACTTCTTTGATACTGTTCACTATTCTGAGAGTGTGAGGCTCAAAATATTCATTGTCCCAAATCTAATTTAGGCAATAGAGGGGAATCAATTTATATTTCACCCATAAGTTCTCTATTGCTGTTACTCTACATATTTTTCCATAAGTAGGGAAGAAATCTAAACAAAACCTTTCGTTAACCCACAATTAGAGCATCATCATTTGCTTTCGAACTATATGAGATTTATCCTGATATAACTATCAGTCAAGATATTAATTCCCAAAGACTAACCTCATGCAGTTTGTTCCCTGAAGCTTAGTTCCAATTATACATAACTAGAATCAGAAGAGAAAGAAACAAGTAGCTGGGTAATCTCTTTCTCAATATTCCAAGATGCTTAGTTCCATTAGGAGAGTCTCATCTCAATCCTATTAATTCATCTTCCTGGTCAATCATTATCTGCCTTGCAGAGTTCGCAGGAAAAACAACTGAACAAATCCTTCATAACCTTTTCTATCACAGAAGACTACAACTTCCTCAGATGCTACTCAATCTATATCATGCACCAATACTAAAAGCTGATCAAAAGTGTAAGGTACCGGACTTCTAAAATTATGAAGTTACGGTGTACATTTGGTTTGAAAGCCATTTGAATGATTCCGGTGAGGTTGCGGTGGAATGTAATATACCGGATTTTAAATATAAAAATAGAAATAAATAAAAATAGTATGAGATACTATTTTTATTGGATTTAGAGGAGTAAAACATAAGTCAGAAGTGACTTGTGCTGAAATCGGAATGAAAACAGAAGATATAGAATTTTCTGTTGGAGACGGGACAGAAAAATAAGCAGAAAATGCACAGTCTCAGAAAATTATGAAAATTGGCGGNCGGAGGAGTGAGATGGCAGTAGCACTGTAGCATTGCTAAGTGTGAAGCAGGCCATGGGTCATTCGTGGGGCTGGTGGCTCGCAGTAGGTGCTTAGGAGCCGATAGTAGTATATGTGGCTCGGTAGAACATGTCGTGTCGGACGACGACGGCAGGTAGTGCTTGGGGACAACCCATGCCTGGACCATTTGTGGACTGTGAAGCCTAGGCCCATTGGGTAGGCACAGTCGGCTGCGAGTGGCAGCGGCCCGGTACCTACGGGTAGGGCAGAGTTTTGGTCAGGGTGGTAGTCCGAGCATAGACCCGGGAGCGTGGAATGCCACGTGTGGATTACGAGATCGATGACACACCGAGTGTGCAGTAACCCAACCCGAGAACCTGATGTGGTTTGGGGTCATAGTTGCTCCTAGTCGGAGTGTGTGCGAATTCCCAAGTGAGAATTTCGCCCAGTAGTGTTGATTGGGTCTACGCTTGCGAGCGAGAGACGCTACGTGTTGAGACGGTTTAGGCTATAGGCCTATGTAGAATTGGTGACTGTTGGTCCACCTGTGGAAACCGAGGTAATCGGTTTGGCCCGTAACTCTGTCGAGGAGTTTGGCTTGGATTCACGAATGGAGTGTTCGTGTGAGTTCGTTGCGAGAACGACTTGGTGTTGGCCGTGGCGATTAAAAGAGAAAGTAAAGTGGTCTCTTGGAGACACTTGGATATTGGATTGCCACGCGAGATCTGAGAATATGCTCTCTAGAGGATTAACATTGGAGATGTGCCGAAGGGTGCCATCTCGTAGTAAAGCAAATTCGATTGTGATAATGGCACTTGCGATGGGTCGATGCACCAATGATATTGCTTCTAGGCAATTCCAGTGATCGAATCGAAGTATATTCCCTAGATTCGGTCGCAAATAGTGTTGGAGTGTGTAAAGTTGTCGAGTGTCGACTTACGCTGCCACCAAGACTTGCGGAACCGTAATGCACTTTTGGTGTTGTGCTTAGCAAATGTGAGTGAATTTAGTCTCATATCCTCTGTAGTGGGCCTTTGGATAGTTCCGATGAGAAAAAGGCCACTCCGGAGTGCAAAAGTGCATTGTTACCTTCAGATGCTCGAAAACTTGAATTGAGATGAGATTTGAGTTTCGAGGACGAAACTCCTTTTAAGGAGGGGAGGATGTAAGGTACCGGATTTTAAATGTAAAAGTGAAAATAAATAAAAATAGTGTGGGATACTATTTTTATTGGACTTATAGACATAAATTATAAGTCTAGAGTGACCCGTGTTGAAATGGAAGCGAAAACAGAAGATTTAGAATTTTCTGTGAGAGACAGGGCAGACGATATATATCTGTACCGTGCTGCTAAACCGAATGTGAATAGTGTTCTTGGATAACTTGGAGGCCAAGTTTCCTAGATAACTTGGAGGCCAAGTTTCCTATGAAACTTGGAGGCTAAGTTTCCTATGACACTTGGAGACCAAGTTTCCTATGAAACTTGGAGGCCAAGTTTCCTATATATATATATAGGGGACTTGAGCCTTTTCTTTCTTTCTCCCTCACACTTGCAACCAAAGAGAAATATCTCTCTCTCTAACAATTTCTCCACCAAAGAGAGGAATTGGAGGTGCATTTGGAGAAGAAAAAGGTTGCTTGGAGGTGAAGTCTTCATCCTCTTCATTACTGGGTTTGAGGAAAAGCTTGCGTTTGAGGTGCCTAAACACGTGTGAAGCGTCGGTTCGTCGATTCGTCGAGCAGGTGCGACCGAAGAGTAAAGCGGCGACTAGGGAAGTGCAATTGAGAACCTAGCCTCGTGATAGCGGTAAAAGGTGGGGGGTGTCATACCGAAACATCCGGGCTTCCTTTTATGTCTAAGTTTTATTTTGATCATATTCATATATTGATATTGTGCATTATAGGATTAGTAGATGATTACATTCCATTTCCTTACATGTTTCCTATGGTAGTGTAGCATTATGGGCTTGACACTTGAACTTAGGTTGCATGAGGATTGGGTCATGTGAGAAGAGCTTCCAACGGTGGGGCCCCTGTTGGGGCTGAGTGAAAGTTAGAGTATCCACTCCTCTTTGACGTGAGCGTGTGGCTCTGGCAGACGCCCTGTTGGGACACTCTATGAGGCCTCTGAGCACGGAGCCACCTCGCTGGTGGCTGTTCGCTTTTGTCTGATCACTCATATTAGGTTAGGAGAGTTCTCCTATGGGATAGATGTTCCCAGTTACACGGAGTTGACGTGATTACGGTTTACGTATTACAGATGTTGTACTGTTATCCTTTTTAGATGATATGATTAAGTTACAGCGAACAAAAGTAGTAGTGTTCAGGTTCAAGTAGTAGTAAGAACAGTGATATCCTA
>NW_017893523.1:41541-59777 GCF_001540865.1 Ananas comosus
AGAGAGCTACTTGTATTTTGAAGAAAACATGTACTTACATTTTGGAAGATGAAAATATAATATATTCAAATAATGTAAATGTTGAATGATTGTGATAGTTAGACTATCTCTCTTCATACACTTGTATGTCACTTGTGGTTCTTGCTCTTAGATGTATTGCACTTGTGTGCATCGTATTTGATCATGTATGTTATTTAAGCAAATTCCTGGGTGCTTAATTGTACATGATTTGGTTGCTTGGCCTTGGGCGGACAGGAGAGGTACTGTCCGTTCGGCGGTCCGTCCGATGTGCCCGAACCGTGCCAAATTGGTAGTGGATTCGGGGCGGGGCGTGACACATTCCCTTTTATCATCTTTTGTATTTGATGATTTAAGATGTTGATGTATAAAGCAAAGAGAGAAAAGAATGTAATGTTTATTTTAAGCAAATGTGATGTAAAAGAAATGATACAAGCAATGTAAAGAATCATGAATGTGCAAGTTGGATGAAATGGATACATGTATGTGATCAAAAGAGAATCATAGTACTTGTGTAGCTGTTTAGTTTCCTTTCTTTCACTCATGGCTATTGCTTACCCTCGTGTAAGCCGTTTGTGTATGTTTCCGCTGGTGCACTTCTTTTTGAAAATGTACATGTGATGAGCCTTGGACGGACAGGGGAAACTCTGTCCGTTCGGCGTCTGTTTGACGTGCTTGGGCCGGCCCAAATTGGTATCGGTCCCGGGGCGTGACAAGACCGGTCCTCGGGAGACCGGTCCTTGCTTGAAAGACCGGTCCCCGAGAGTGGGACGTTTAGGACTTAGCCAAATTTTGGCTTTTCTCGCTGGATTCACGTTCGGGGACCGGTCTCTCCCTGTCAGGGATCGATTGCCTCAAAGATCCCCGCAGCCACGAGACGATGGAACCGGTCCCTCCCTGCTAGGGACCGGTCCCCGAGAGCAATTTTGTCCCAGTGCAGGTTTTGCACTATTTGCTCTCGTGGACTCGTTTCTAATACACTTTTTGGTGATTTTGACCTCTTTGGCTTTTCCAAAGCACACCAACACGATACTTGGTCAATTTTGCATGAAGTCTAACTCTCGTATTTCGAGAATTCACTTTCTTACATCCTCCCCTCCTAAAAAGGAGTTTCGTCCTCGAAACGAATTCATTAACTTAATCAACTCATACCTCAACGCATTTCTGTGAAAAGATGAGGATAATGCACTTTCATTGATTCCTCGAGTTCCCAGGTAGCCTTACGATCACTGTGATCAGTCCAACGGATCTTCACGTAGGGAATCTCGCGGTTTCTCAATTTCCGCACCTCTCGAGCAATAATCATCGCCGGAAACTCTTCATAGCTTAGATCTTCTTGTAGATCCGGCAGCTCGTAATACAGGACATGCTCGGGGTCATGGATATACTTGCGAAGGTTAGAAACATGGAATACATCATGCACCCCCACGAGCTTCGGCGGTAATGCAAGTCGGTATGCTACTGCTCCAATACATTCCAACACTTCGAATGGTCTAATGTATCGGGGACTTAGCTTTCCCTGCACTCCGAAGCGTTTCACACCTCTCATAGGTGAAACCTTCAAGAAAAAGCGGTCGCCCACCGCAAATTCCAAGTCTCTACAGCGTTTATCAGAATAGCTCTTTTGCCTCAACTGTGCCGTAAGTAGCCTCTCGCGAGTGAGACGGACCTTCTCTTCCACCTCTCGCAATATGTTTGGGCCTAATGCCGCAGGTTCACCTACATCGCTCTAACATACTGGGGATCGACACTTCCGTCTATATAGGACCTCGAACGGTGCCATCCCAATGCTAGCTTGATAACTGTTTTTGTAGGCGAACTCGGCCATCCTCAAATGGTTTGCCCAACTACCCTTGTAGTCAATGACACACGCCCGCAACATATCCTCCGGAATCTGTATAGTCCTTTCTGACTGTCCATCTGTCTGAGGATGAAATGCGATACTGAACTCGAGTCGTGTGCCAAGTGCTTCCTGCAGGTTTTTCCAAAAAATGCGAAGTAAAACGGGGATCTCGATCTGACACGATCGACTTCGGGACCCCGTGCAACCTCACAACTTCATCCAGATATACCTGCGCTAACTTGTCGCCCGACCAGGTGGTGTGGATCAGTAAGAAGTGTGCTGACTTGGTCATACGGTCCACAATCACCCAGATCGCATCGTGGCCACCCACAGAATGGGGCAATCCGACCACGAAGTCGATCGCGATATTCTCCCATTTCCAAACGGGAATAGGTAGACTTTGGAGCTTTCCCGCTGAAAATCGGCTCTCATCCTTCACTTGCTGGAATACTAAGCACTACACTACATAGCGCCCAATATCCGCTTTCATGCCCAGCCACCAGTACTGCATCTTCAGATCACGGTACATCTTGGTGCCGCCCGGGTGAATACTATAAGGAGTCCGATGTGCTTCTTGCAATATTAACTTCCGGACCTCCTCGTTCTCTGGTACGCACCATCGATTTTGAAACCGAAGCGCACCCTCGGCGTCTACATTGAAATCACCGCCGTGTCCATTCTCGATGTCTCGCCCGACCTTTTGGAGATTGGGGTCTGCAGATTGCAACCTCTTAATCTGCTCCAACAAGGTCGGTTGGACAACAAGAGTCAAAAGCATGGACGGGATCTCCCGGGCCACCACTTCGAGATCCAACCATTCCATTTCTCTCCACAGTGGCTCCTGACGTGTGACCAACATAGCAAGATTCTCCACTGACTTCCTGCTAAGCGCGTCGGCCACCATATTTGCTTTTCCGGGGTAGTATAGGATTGTCACATCGTAATTCTTTAGTAATTCTAACCACCGCCGCTGCCGCATATTGAGCTCTTTTTGTGTGAAAAGATATTTCAGACTTTTGTGGTCCGTGTATATCTTGCAACGCGCGCCATACAGGTAGTGCCTCCATAACTTGAGAGCAAACACCACTGCGGCCAACTCTAAATCGTGGACAGGGTAGTTCTTCTCATAGTTTTTCAATTGATGGGATGCATAAGCGATTACCTTCCCGCCCTGCATCAGAACACACCCCAAACCCGATTGTGACGCGTCGCTATACACCACGAAGTCTTTATCTTGCACCGGCAAGGCGAGTACCAGAGTCGAAGTCAATCTATTCTTCAACTCTTGAAAACTCCGGTCGCACTCACCGTTCCACACGAACTTGGTGCCTTTCTGGGTTAGACAGGTAAGTGGAATCACAATCTTCGAGAATCCCTCCACAAACCGTCTATAGTAGCCGGCTAAACCCACGAAGCTTCAAACTTTCGTGACGTTAGTCGGGCGAGACCAATCTTTGATCGCCTCCACTTTCCTCAGGTCAACAGATACTCCACCCTCGGAAATGACATGCCCAAGAAATGCAACCTCTCGAAGCCAAATGTCGCATTTCTTAAACTTAGTATACAACTTCTCCTCCTGAAGGACTTGAAGCATGATTCTCAAATGCTCGGCATGTTCCTCGTCGCTATTAGAATAGACCAAGATGTCGTCTGTGAAGACCACGACAAATCGGTCCAAGTACTCCTTGAAGACACGGTTCATCAGATCCATGAACGCTGCCGGGGCGTTAGTGAGCCCAAACGGCATGACCGTGAATTCATAATGTCCATACCGCGTACGAAAAGCGGTCTTTTGAACATCTTCCAGCTTGATCCTAAGTTGATGATAACCGGACTGTAGATCAATTTTTGAATAATCCCGAGATCCTTGCAACTGATNGTTCCTGGTTGGAACTTCTTGTACTTGTATTGATTGCGACGCCTAGGACGTACAGGGGAGACTCTGTCCGTTCGGCGGTCTGTCGGCGGCGCCGTGACCCGGCCAAATAGGCGGGTGGTCACGGGTCGTGACAAAAAGATTCACAGGTCTCAACTTAATCCAACTACTTAATTGTGTTTCTTATTGAAATCACGATATTCGACACATAGTCGAATAACTCATCTAATCTCACCACGAGTGAAACTACTTCACCAAAATGAAGCACTAGGCATAAAACATTCTCTATTCGTCAAGTTCACAATTTGTGACTTGTTCAGAAATACCACAACCACTACTCAAGAATTACCCTTCACTTCGAGGGTTCTTACAATATGAAATTATCAACCAATTAGGCTCCACCCAGCGAGGTTAAACCCTTCAAGTTGCATTGTATAATGTTCAGAGTTCCAAGGCGAATCAATTTAGTTCGTACAAGCCATAGTACAAAGTATCTCAAAACTAAGTTTCAATCAAAACCATTCTATTAAATTGACCCTATATGCATTAAGGAAAGAAATAATGCTATTCGACTCGGCCAACAGCCGATCAGAGATGCAACTAAAGCAATCATTATAATCATGGTCGAATTATAGAAACATTACACAATGTACTTCCTGCAGTAAGCATTCCCACCGTCGTATCAGGCTTTATGATTCCGTCGCCATACCTCTACTAGGTACTTTTTGCAACAAAGTCGATGCAGATACCTTAGTCAACATGTTATTCCTTGGGCACTCAGAGCGAAAATGGCCCTCCTGACCTCATACAAAACACTTCCCTTTCCGCTGAGGACACTTTGGGGGAACATGCGGACCTCCACAAATTACACATGGCCGTGGTGATCGACCACTCGAACTTCTTTATTTAGAAAAAGAACCACGTTTCCAAGGTTGATTCTTCTTTAGTTTCCTTGATGATTCTCCAACATGTAACTGATCACCCTTGGTAGCCTCTTTTGCTTTTTCAGTGCATTCCATACCTTTTCTTACGGTCAATGTACGATCCGAAACCTGGCGGAATTTCTTGAGATCAGCTGTCTGTTGAATCAACAGGTTCTCCAACCGTCTGATTCCTTCATCTTGTCGGCGCAAAGCCTCGGCTTGAAGTAGCGTCACATTCGCTTGTCGCTCCACCACTCCAACTAGAGTAGCCAGCTGCTCTTTTAATTTCCGAACCTCGCTCGATTCAGAAGGTTCACGTCTTTCTGGTCTGGTTGCCTCAGTCGCCGTAGGGTACATCTTTGATATTGCAAGCTGCAACAAACAAAATAGGCACAGGTTAAAACAACCCATGCTATCGTAGCCCCACTCATAATTATAAGATCCCAATCATGCGAAAGTAAGGAAATGACCACCCACTATTCCCCAATATCACGTTGTCGGCCGCCAACGTGATTTTTGGAAGAACATAGAGGTTATTCATTTCAATCGAACTCCAACAATTTTGGAGTTATAAGTATAACCCAATCATAATACTTTCGCTCAACATAGTCGCAAAAGACCCCGTCTCTCACGCTCCTAATCCTGATCGTTCAACTGGCCTAAGGTTTACTAGGTCCACTAAGACTCAACCCTAGGCTCTGATACCACTATAATCTGTCACGCCCGAGTACCAGCGGAAGCATATCCGGTCGCGTGCACAGACCTGTCGTGTACACCACAACTCAAGTATACACAAGGCGTCTACAAACCATATAGTAAAAGCATATAATTCTAACCAGGTAATCAGAGCAAGACTTTTAAGTTTAACTTATACAATCCAAACCTTAATACAGGAAAGAAGAATAAAGTACAATTCACAAAAACTTAATATACATCTCTGTACTAAACTACATAAACTGGTGGAGGTTGTCTAGTACACGTCCAAAAAGGCTCTAGCTAGCCGCGGACCCCTCGCCAAGAACCCTAGCCTTTCCCGTGGTGGAAGGCTCTGTAAAAACAACAACAAAGAAGGCGTGAGAACTATTAAACAATAGTTCCCAGTGGGTAAGCCGCCGAGAGTGGCGAAGTACACCACTAGGTCAACTGTGGCATGAGATAAATAAGCAAGTAAATGCAGATAATGCAATAAGCAATTACATGCAACAGATATGAAAGTAAACTACTCATGCTCTTTGCTCAACAATAAATAAACATCAATAGATTGCAGGTATCAGTTATCATGATAGATTCTATCAATCATATTACTTGACAATTTAACCAAACATATACCCAAATTGTATGCAAGATAATTCACTTTACTGAAATTACAGATGATATCATGTAATTACCTTTTTTCATTAGCCAGAAAGAAACATAATGTCATTCATTATGTTGTTAACTAATCATGATGTCAACTTCTAGGTTATTCATCACTAAGCTCACTTTAGATGTCAACTTTCTAGTATGTTCATCAATAAGTTCACTTAACCAATGACATAAAGTAACTTTACTACTATGTCCAGCTAAGGTTAAAGTACTTGACATAACCCAATTTCCAACAGACTTACACAAGGTAAGTTTAAGCCGCGCCGTGCCTAATGGCCCCGTGGTAGTGTACACTCCCCACGGCATTCCACTTCGGCGCTCACTTCGTACATTTGCGAGCATCTGTCGCTAAGCTGTTCCGGAGTGCTGGCTTGGGGGGGGAGCGACCCCGCAAGCTTGTGCGAACGCGCACAATGGCATGCATGCCGTAGTCCATAGTACCAATCTCACAACAGCATCATGTCCCTAACATGGTATCTCAACTCAAGCCACTCCGGAACGCGGGGCTTGGGGGGCGCGACCCTGCAAGCATGTACGAAAGAGCGTAATGACATGCAAGCTATAGTCCAGGGTACAAATATCTCAACTCGACCCAAGGTCGGCACTGTAGTACCCAATCATAAGTCACTATCAACAACTTGTTGATATGATTTTACCAATAACTAATATAACTTGACAAGTTAAGGCTTTACATTACACTAGTAATTCTATCAGGCTATATCTGGTCAGTCATTCACAATCTCTCACTACTCCTTACACATAAAGAAAGTGGTTTACTAATGTTATGTTCAAAGACTCATGGCACATATCCCGTAGTCCAATATAAATCTCTACTTGACTATACAAGTATGTTATCATATCCAAATCTAGTTATTTACTAGATTATATTCAGTTGAATAATCATTCAAGTTATGCCATCATATGAAATTCTAGTTACTTACTAGAACATATACCATAATACAAGTCTATCATTTGAAAGTAGAAACTAACAGGGTAATGCAAGCAAGTAAAACAAGCGATAAAACACTCTTTATCACGACCCGCGACCACCCGCCTATTTGGCTGAGGTCGCGGCGCTGACAGCGCCGAACGGACAGGGTTTCCCTTGTACTGCGGACAGAGTCTCCCCTGTACGTTCAAGGCATCGCAATCAATACAATACAAAGGTTCCAACCAGGAACAGTACTTAACAACAGATTGCATAAGGAAGATATCAACAACATAACACATCCTATGTTATTACATACATTCACATTCATACATTTTTACATCACAGTTCTCATTTGATTTCCTCCAGATACAATCTAAGTTATTACATCATTTACTTATTACAGTTTGATACATTGTGTTCTTTTCATTTTCTATACCCCTAAGCTAGGCTGCCTCAGGGTACTGCTACCTCGGTCTCTGGGAAGGGCGCTATCTACTGAGCTACGCCCTTTCCTCGCGCCGCCGCACCGCTCACGTGCGAACCTGTAATACCCCAAAATAATGTGGGGTGAGACGCAACTCCACGGTTCGCCAGTGGTACGGCCACCCAAAGGAAAGCTTGACAAACAAAAGGTCGCAAGGAGGCACTGCAATCATGTTAGTCAAAACATCTATAGATATATATCATAATGTTATATGCAACTAACAGATAACATGCTCGGCAACGTGCAATATGAATATTAATGCAGTTTATACAATTAAGCAACCATTCAGTACGATCTATTGATTCTACATTAACTCTGCTAATCTGAGCTGCATGTTATTGACTTCTAAGGTTTCTACTATCTTAGTTCGCACAATCCAAGCTCAACTTGCTTCTAAGGTTTCTACTACCTTAAGCTCTTACCTTTCTCACTAGCTTTCAAGGTTTCTATTAACCTAATCAAAGCAACCACCCCGACTCGGCCTCGAGTCAATCATCGCGATAGTCCGCGCACTGTGGCCGCACTCTGTGACTTAACTACTGCGCGAAGTCGTCGCACACGTCGACACTGTTCAAGTCCCTTGACTTGGCCATCTGGCGCGAACGAATTGCACCTCACCCAACCAATGGCTCAAGTCGATCTGGCGGCATAATCCACAAACTGTTAACCATCCGGCGGCGAAATCGTCGCACACGCACGACAATGTTCAAAGCCCGGCGGTGATCTCTGCGGCGCGGTGATCTATTCATGACCCATGTTCTTTAACACTAAGTTAGATGCACTCGATCATATTCACAAGCTAGTTGTCAAAATTAAAGCATTCTACTATTCTAGAGTTATCAACATGCATTTCATTCTTATTCACATACATATATAATCTGCTTATATGCATCTAACTTAGCATTTACATCATATCATTATTATCATGCATCGTTAGCTACTTGCATCATTCTATAGCATGCATCATTTCATGATTCATTTACATCTTATGCATCAACATGGATTCTTAGTCTTTCTTAGACATAAAGGCGACCTAGTCGCTTCGGTAAGCACAACCCACCTTAACACGAGTTCCGATTGCTCGTCGACACTTGCAATCGGACTCCCGCGGCACTTGGCATCCGTTTGGGCCCGATCTCACAGTTGCTCTCCAAGAGCGCGCCGCTTCGTCGTCTCAAGTGCTAATGATCTTCGCCTTGCTGCTACAGTGCTCGGGATCCGATTTCACGATTTATGGACGTCGCCTCGGCCTTCCAGGCGGAAACGAAGCTCCAAGCGTCCGTTTCTTCAATATCTTTGTAACGGCTCGTCGGATTGCCGAACCGTCTTCGCCAACGTGTTTCGTTACCTACCAATTAGGTTTACAAAGGGTTAAAAGAGATCAAACCCTCATATATATCAAAACGCCATTTTGGAGCCCTAGGTTTGCACTACGGCGAAATTCACCATTCGAACTCTAGATTCAAGCATTAAACATCTATTAAGCTTGCTAGAACACTAATCAAACCATTTCTAGAGCATTAGGATCAAACCCTAGAGATCTACCATTGTAGGGTTGAAGCTTACCTTGCTAAGCTTGCTCTAATGGTGAGAGGAAGAAGAAGATGATGTTGGTGATGATGATCTACTTCTTCTCCTCCTCCAACTTCTTCCTCTTCTTCTTCTTCCCTTTCTTCTTCTCTTCTCCTTTCTTCTTTACGTTTAGAGAGAGAGAGAGACACGGTTGGGGTTGCAAGGATGAGAGGGAAGAGAGAAAAGACCCATTTCCCTCATCTATACACTCACATGAGTGCAAAATTGCATAAAAATCCCTCAACAATGCATCTCTCGCAACAGCCCAAAATGGGCATTTTCGTGTTCGGGGACCGGTCCTTGCGGTGAGGAACCGGTCCCTGAGAGACCGGTCCTTGGCTGAGAGACCGGTCCCCGAAGGTCCAAAACTCAGCCTCAAGGACCTAGCCAAATTTTCAGCATTTTCGTCCGTTTTCGTCCGTTTTCGCTCGTTTGACCTCCGATTCACTTCAAATCGAACCGAGACTCTCCAAATATGCTTTCAAGTGTATTTTCCTCAGCTTTTCATCCGCGCTAACACTAGATTTAGCTCACGGCCCAACATAGCCTTTCGGGTCCCGTTTCCGCACCTATGCGCACCGAAACGCCCGAATGCCTCCGAACTTCACCAAACTTCACCGGAACCATTCGAATGGCTTTCTAACCTCACATAAACCATAACTTCATGATTTTAGAAGTCCGGTACCTTACATTCTCCCGTCCTTAAAAGAGTTTTGTCCTCGAAAGTAACTTCAACCCAATTGATACTTCAACTCGGTTTATCGAGCAATTGGGGATTTCAATGCACTTTTCTACCTCGGAGTGGCCTTTCACTCATTGGAACTGTCCAAAGGCCCATCTCGGAGGATGTGAAACTAGATATGCTCACATTTGCTAAGTATATCTCCGAAAGTGCATTACGAGTCTCCGCCATTCTTTGTGTTAGCGCAAGTCGAAACTCAACGACTCTACGCACTACAACATCATTCACCACTTGGCATGCAAGAACTCTTCTTTGCATTTTTCATCCCGTTAGAGAACACACCCCGATTCGATCACCGGCATTGCTTAGAAGCAATATCATTGGTGCATTACCCAATCGCGAGTGTTCTAACCACATTCGGACCTTGCTCTACCGCGAGATGGCCTACCCCGGCATATCTCGACTTCCAATTCTCAAGAGAGCATTGTCCACAATTTCATGTGGCTATCCGGTATTCAAGTGTCTCCAATAGACCACTTTTCCTTACTTCTCAATTGCCACTTCTAACCTCAAATCACTCTACTACGAGATGGCCTACCCCGGCACATCTCTCGAACCTCAATCCACGGAAGAGCTTTACCTTCAAGCTCTCTCACTCCTCCAACACAACCCAGCCTGCTTGGGCAACTTTTGTGCAGAGGGACCGGTCCTCCTGATGAGGGACCGGTCCCCGAGAGCTTTCAGCCTGAGCACACCTGCGGGAACCGGTCTGCCCCTAAAGGACCGATCCCCCGGAGACCGGTCCGTCCACCAGAGACCGGTCCCCGAGAGCTTGCTCTCGCAGGACTTAGCCAATTTCCTCTTCTCGCTGGTTACGCGTACGGGGACCGGTCCCTCTGGCCCAGGGATCGGTTGCATCACGCAACCCCACAACCACCAGCTACGGGGGACCGGTCATTCCCTGCCAGGGACCGGTCCCCGAGAGCAAATCTGCCAAGTGCAGATTTTTGCACACTTGCTCTCGCGGATCCGTTGCAATGCACTTTTGGTGTATTTGATTTCTTCGGCTTCTCCGAAGCACAACCACTCGACAATTTGTCGATTTTGAGAGAAGTCCAACTCTCGCATTTCGAGAATTCACTTTCTTACACCAACCCTCACGTGGCTATTTCTTATTCAAGTATCTCCTAGAGAACACTTTACTTTCTCTTTATCCTTTGTTACCATAAGCCACGTTCAACATCACACGAACCCTCCGTTCGTGAATCCAAGCCCAACTCACTAACAGAGTTGCCGGCCGCACCGATCATCGATTTTCGCAGGCGGACCAACGGTCACAATCATTATGTAGGCCTACCACCTATACCTGTCGTAACTACGCATAGCGTCTCTCGTTCCCATCGTAGACCCAATCCTCATTTCCGGGCGAAATTCTCACTTGGGTATTCGCACACACTCCAAACAGGAGCAACCAAGACCTCAACCACGTCAAGTCCTCGGGTTGGGTCACTACACACCCTGTGTATCCTCGATCTCATGATCCAACACGCGGCATTCCGCGCACTCGGGTCCAAGCTCGGACTACCGTCCTGACCAACTCTCTGCCCTACCTGTAGGTACCAGGCCGCTGTCACTCACAGCTGACTGTGCCTGCCCAATGGGCCCAGGATCCACAGTACACAAATGGTCCAGGCACGGGTTGTCCTCAAGCGATACCCGTCGTAGTCGTCCTACACGACACACTCTATCGAGCTGCATATACCACTACCGGCTCCTAAGCACCTAGTGCGAGCCACCAGGCCCCACGAGTGATCCATGGCCCACTTCACACTTAGCCCTGCTAAAGTGCTACTGCCAATTCACTCAACCGGCTGAATCGAAACCGCACTCTACAAGTATCTATACTCGAGCGCTCTATACCTCTACAGCGTATCACACGAAGTCTAGCATCAGGCAACTTGCCTATGCATACTGGCTACACGAGCACGACTCGCCCACCTCAATTCGAGGTACTACTAGGCCCACAGGCCAAACTCGGCGCTAATCAACCAATTTCGCAATAGTGGTTCACCTTCACTGTTTAATCTATCGAATCCGTATCCGGGATACTCTTGGAATATTTGGGTGTCCCCAAACATCAAGGCTCAACTCTCACAATCTCTTATCCATTGCCTCGAGAGTCATTTACTAGATCGCGTTCGCCACGAGTCCTATTTTTCATCCAAGAACCATCACCAGTTATTCGCTAGTGTCACATGGCTTTCTTCCTACTCCAGCAGGTGCTGCATTCTCACCGCATAAGCATGCTCGGGTGTCTACCTACCCGTCCCCTCGGTCCCTACTATGCAATGTATAAATAGTAGCAACTGACCATACGACAAATGCATGCTATGCATCAACTTGATATCAAACAGTAGCACATGCTCGCCTTAATTAAACTCATACCTGCCACGACGTCGTCAGCAGCGGCAGGTTCTACCACTCGGGTCGCGTATCCATGGGCACTTGGCGCTCGCCGCGAACCCTCCAATTGCCTGACCATCACACCTCGCTCTCCAGATCGTGCCAAAGGTTGCACATCCACAGGTTGTCCTGGAGAGGAAAAGGTCGTCGTCAACATCAAGGCCTGGCTCTCGCCTTGCGGGCACTCGTCCCGTGTATGGCCCGACAGCCCACACTTGAAGCACTTGCCCTCCCGCTACTCATACTGTTGTGGGTAGTGAGGGCCTCCACAAATAACACATCTCGCCGAGGACCTAACGTGGTAAGTCCCCGGAGCTCGGGATCGCGAGCGCGAACTCATCGAAGTTCGTTGGGAACTTGACTGACCGTCATGCCCGCTCACCGGCCGTCCTTTCCCCTTTTCCTTGTAATATGCCTCGCGCCCCTCCCGCAGAGATTCCTCGCCTTGCTTTATCCACAAGGCCCGATCTAGGACCTCAGAAAAAGTCTGCAACTTGTGTACAAGTATAGCCTTGTAAAGGCCTGGCCGCAGTCCACACACAAAGCAGTCGGCCTTGTCCTTGTCATCCCGCACCACGTGCGGGACACAATGCACGATACGGGAAAATTTCCATTCGTACTGCCTGACTGAGTGATCTCCTTATCGCAGTTTTTGGAAACTTTCCTTAAGCTTTCGCTTTTCACTGTCGGAGAAATAAACCGAGAACACCAATCCCCAAAACTCTTCCCAAGTCATAGGAGGGAGACTAGGCGGTCGATCTCGCTTGACGCCCTTTCACCACACCCTCGCCGATTGTTTCAGATAGTGCACGGCTAGGTTTACCTTGTCTCGCTCCATCGTGTACAAATCCTCGAAGAGCGTTTTCATGGAATCAATCCACATCTCTACGATCCACGGATCTGTATCCTCTCCATCGAAGGTATGCGGATCAAATTTCTTGAAAGCCATGAGGGCCGCCAAAGCTCACTCCCTCTCCGCCTCCACCTCGGAACTAATAGGAGTCGGATCGCCCGACCCCGACGGAATTACCTCCGCTGCGACTCCCGGTCATCCTCGACGAGCCGCAGCTCGTGCAGTCACCAGCCGATCCACCGTTTCTTGGAGTCTTTTCATCTGCTCCTCCTGGCGCACAGCAGCCTCCTGCTGCCGCTGCACCACATCAGCCTGTTGCCTCACTACTCCTACGAGTGTGGCCAACTGATCACGAAGCTCTGAGTCTCCGCTCGCGTTGTTTTGCTCAGGGGCACCACTTGTCCCCGCCCGCGCCGATCTGGACGAAGATCATCTACGTGGTGCCATCGTTTCCTGAAACAAGACAACTCGATTAGTTCTCGACCAACTTGGGTCGAACACGAGACCACTAATACCGGCTCAAAAGCCAATCAGGCGAAAGTCATGCAAGGACGTCTATTCTTGTCACTCGGCTTCATGTCGTGCGTGCCCAACATGAACACCCTCGATCGAGAACAAACAATACCTTGAGTCTACCTCTAATATCTGTCTTAGAGGTTCCGACACGACCCAATCCATTAACCTTTCGCCACAATCACAAGTCCTCGTCTCTCACGAGCCTTATTCTCCTATGGTTTTACTATCCTAGGGTCTCCTAGGTCATCTAAACCATTTTCCTATCTCACTTTTTATTGCTCTGCTACCATCTCGTCAGACCCACGACACCCGCCTATTGGCTGAGGTCGCGGCTGCTGACAGCGCCGAACGGACAGGGTTTCCCCTGCACGGACAGCAGTCCCTCCCCTGTACTGTTCAAGCATCACAATCAATACAATACAAAGGTTCCACCAAGGAACAGTACTTAACAACAGGATTGCCATAAGCGAATGTATCAACAAACATAACACATCCTATGTTATTACATACATTCACATTCATACATTTTTACTATTCACAGTTCTCATTTTGATTTCCCCAGATACCAATCTAAGTTATTACATCATTTACTTATTACAGTTGAACATTGTGTTCTTTTCATTTTCAATAACCCTAAAGCTTAGGCTGCTCAGGGCTACTGCTACCTCGGTCTCTGGGTAGGGCGCTATCTACTGAGCTTATGCCCTTCCTTGCCGCCACCGCCGCCGCTAACGGCGAACCTTTAATTACCCGAAAACAACGTGGGGTCTGAGAACCTAACTCCAGGCCCAGTGGGTACGGCCACCAAGGGAAAGCTCGACCAAAAGCGGCCAAGGCCCGACAACAATCATGTTAGTCCAAAACATCTATAGATATATGATCATAATGTTACTATGCGCAACTAACAGATAACATTGCCTCGCAATGCTGCCAATATGAATTATTATGCCCAGTTCTATACTTAAGCAACTATCAGTAATTCTATTGATTACATTAAACTCTGCTAATCTATAGCTCATCTTTAATTGACCTAAGGTTTCTACTACCTTTGTCGCCACAATCTAAGTCAACTTGCTTCTAAAGGTTCTTACTACCTAGGCTCTTACCTTTCTCACTTATGCTTCAAGGTCATTTAACCTAATTCAAGCTAACCATCCCGACCGGACCTCCGAGTCAATCATCCGCCGAATAGTCCGGCACTGCCGCCGTCACTATCTGTGACTTAATAGCTGGCGGCCGAAGTCGTCGCACACGCCGAACACTGGTCAAGGTCCCTTGACTTGGCATCTGCGTTCGGCAACGAATTGCACCTCACCCAACAATGGACTTCAAGATCGATTCTGGCCGGCATAATCCACAAACTGGCTTAAACCATCCGGCGGCGAAATTCGTCGCACACAGCACGACAATGGTTCAAGCCCCGGGCGGTGATCTCTGCCGCTCACCCCAACCCGACACCCGGCGAGCGAAAATCGTCGCACACGCCATAGCCTGATACCAAAGGTTAGCATAGCACAAGTCTGGGATTCCGTGAATCCACTTCCACAGTCGAGGGTCCATATAGCCAACCCTTATGCCTGTCGACCTAAAACATCCTTAGTGGTCGCTACCACTATACTTCAACAACCAGGTTCCATGTTCACTCATAGAGCTTTTAACTATTCCACATCCTAGGTTATACATACTCTTAGGTTTACTAGTTCAACCTATGTTCGACGGACACAGTTCCACATCACTTATGTCCGCCTATGTTTATTAACACTAGCGTTGGATGCACTCGAATCTATTTGATTCTGGTCTACTCATGACCCAATTTATTCTTTAACACTAAGTTAGATCCACTCAATTTATTCACAAGTAGTTGTCCAATAAGCATTCTACTCATCTAAAGTTTATCAACAATGCATTTCATTCTTCTATTCACATATCATATTAATCTGTTATATGCATCTACTTTAGCATTTACATCATATCATTATTATCATGCATCCGCCCCCCCCCCCCCCCCTTTAGCTTACTTGCATTCATTCTATAGCATGCCATCATTCTTCAGTTCATTTCACATCTATATGGCATCAACATGGATTCTTTAGTCTTCATTAGACAGTATAAGCGACCTAGTCGTTCTTCGTAAGCACACCACCAACACGGTTCCGAGGCTCGTCACACTTGCAATCGGCCTCCGCGGCACTCGGCATCCGTTTGGGTCCGATCTCACAGTTGCTTCTCCAAGATGCGCTCGCCGTCTCAAGTGCTAACGATCTTCGCCTGCTACGCGTGCTCTGGATCCGATTTCACGATTTATGGACATTCGCGCTCGGCCCTCCAGGGAAACGAAGCTCCAAGCGCCAATATCTTCGTGTAACGCGCTGTCGGATTGCCGAACCATTCTTCGCCAACGTGTTTCGTTTACCTACCAATTAGGTTTACAGCAGGTTAAAAGAGACAATACCCTCATTATATATCAGACGCCATTTTTGAGCCCTAGGTTTGCACACGACGAAATTCACCATTCACCAAAAGAAAATCACTAAAGCGCTAGAACACTAATCAAACCATTTCTAGAGCTTTAGCGATCAAACCTTAGAGATCTTACCATTGTAGGGTTGAAGCTTACCTTGCCTTAAGCTTGCTTCTAATGGTGAGAGGAATGGAAGAAGATGATTGTTGGTCATGATGATCCACTTCTTCTCCTCCAACTTCTTCCTCTTCTTCTTGCTTCCCTTTCTTCTTCTCTTCTCCTTCTTCTTACGTTTAGAGAGAGAGAGGGACACGGTTGGGCTGCAAGATGATGGGAAGAGGAGAAAAGGACCATTTCCCTCATTAATCACACTCACATGAGTGCAAAATTGCCATAAAAACCCTCAATAATGCAATCTCCGCCCCACCAACCCAAAACTCGCGATGTCCGTCCGTCGTACGGCTCTAACGGTGACGCACACCTGGTCCCTGAGAGACCGGTCCTTGGCTGAGAGACCGGTCCCCGAAGGTCCAGAACTCAGCCTCAAGGACCTAGCCAAATTTTCAGCATTTTCGTCCGTTTTCTTCCGTTTTCGCTCGTTTGACCTCCGATTCACTTCAAATCGAACCGAGACTCTCCAAATATGCTTTCAAGCGTATTTTCCTCATCTTTTCATCCGCGCTAACGCCGGATTTAGCTCATGGCCCAACATAGCCTTTCGGGTCCCGTTTCCACACCTATGCGCACCGAAATGTTCGAATGCCTCCGAACTTCACCGGAACCATTCGAATGGCTTTCTAACCTCACATAAACCATAACTTCATGATTTTAGAAGTCCGGTACCTTACACTCTTCACATGATCTCTATGCTATTCATTCTACAATGAGAAATGCATATGCAAACAAAGGCCTTTACTTGATCTTTCAGAGTATAGCAATTATACTTGCTATATAACATTGCATAGCTCAATCCTAAATACATCAATCTCTTTGTTGTTCAACAGAACTAATTAGTCCATTCACGAACTTATCATTATATCCTCTTGGATAACATCAAGCTAAAATTGCATATGCAAGCTACTAGTATCATGAACACGTAGTACTTTAACATGTAACCATGTAGAGTGAACAAGTCATGAATCTTTCATTACTGTTTAAAGATGCTATCATATCCGATATGATCTACCAATCAATGCATGTCGCAATGCCTTGAACTATACATATATTCACATGAATATGGAATAACTTCAACTTAGATGTCAAAGGAGACATAGAGGAAAATTCTCCCATTTTGGGAAGGTCAGACCCACCTATCACCAAGCTCAATCCAGCCAATAGAAGTCCCGAAACTCAGCTCAGCGGAGCCCCAACTGTAACGTATCGAAACCCGAAAACGATAATCGAACTTTGACCAAATTGGTTAAAGTGTCGAAGGAAAGCGATGGACAAGTTCCTCTTGCATTCCAATTATTCCAAAGATTTGAAAATCTTGGTAGGGATCCCGTAGATGAAACTCGGGATCACTAGGTGGTATTCTCCCCAGATGCTTTAGGTACAAAAAGTACCTCAGTACCAGGAATCTCCTAAAGGAGTGAACATCTCTCTAGTTTTGGGTTTTTAGATTCTAGATTTGGGTTTGGGATTTGAGTAAAAACGTATTCCTGAGTGGAAACGGGTTCGTGGTGGTTTCGGATGAACAACCTCTCGAAGATCCTGGTTGTTTCGATGGTTTTAGGTGAAGAGGTTCGAGAAGAGGTGGAAGAGGTTCGAGATCCCGAACAAAAGATCTCTCTCTTTCTCTCCTTTTACTCTCTCCCCCTACACACACCGACACCCTCCCTCTCTCTCTCCACAACCCCTCAATTGTACAACGATGTTAACGTTGATCCGGGAGGCAAAAAAAAATAAACGTAGTCTGGAGTGACCCGACAGACCCCGGAGAACATGGCCATGTTCCTAAGAACATGCCCATGTTCCGGTTCGTCACTCGGTCTGGGCTCTCGACGGAGAGCCAAAGCGTTCAGAACATGGCCATGTTCCCCCGGAACATAGCCATGTCGCGGCCCTGACGTGGTTGGGCTCTCGACAGACTCAAGACCAGCGACCAACATGGCCATGTTGGTAGTGGGAACATGGCCATGTTCTGTATGTCTTACGTCAAAAACTGAAGCTAAGCCGAGATGAAGCGCGGCAAGTGCGGTTTTGGTAAGATTCAGAAGGGTTGAGTAAAAATCGGGAAGGTTGTAATA
>NW_017893523.1:60954-61578 GCF_001540865.1 Ananas comosus
AAGAAAGAAAGGAAGGAAAAGAAGAAGAAGTGGAAGAAGAAGTCCAAGAAGAAGAAGAAGAAGGTCTTCTTCCCTCTCTCCTTCAAGCTAGGGCAAGCTTGGAGCTTAGCTTGGAGGTAAGCTCCAAACCCACTTATGGTAGATTTCTTAGGGTTGGGTTTTGTTGCTTAGAATTGGTTCAAATGGAACCTATTAGGGATAAATAGAAGGTTCGAGCTCGAAATCGAAGCTCGCACCACGGATTTCTCCGTTGTTGAGACCTAGGGTTTAGAATTGGAATTTTGGCAAATCTAGGGTTTTGATCTAATTTGTTGGGTCGCTAACCTAATTGCTAGGTCTCTGAACGCGTCGGCGAAGACGGTTTGCCGATCCGATGAGCGAGTGCGGAGTTATCACCGAATTGGGTACTCGAGGGCTCGCTTCGCCCCGAGGAGTCGAAGCGGCGTACAAGAACCCCAACGTTGAGTTTTCTATTGTTGCGACATCGCCAAGAGGTGGGTGGTGTCCATCCATAAGCAATCGGGCTCCCTTCTATGTCTTAGTACATGTCGACCCTTGCATCTTGTATTATTGCATTATAGGATTATTATGCATTGCCTTTCCTTATGCCTTCCTTGATGATAT
>NW_017893524.1:0-61460 GCF_001540865.1 Ananas comosus
TGTAATATACCGAAAATTCGGAAAATAAATATCGAACTTTAGTCAAATTGACCAAAGTGCGAGAATGGTGCACTTCGGAAAGTCCGAAGGTGTTAAAATGATCAAAAGTGAGTTACGGGAGGTTTTCGAGAGCTAGAGAATCAAATTCTGCAAAACTGCAGTTTTTGAGCTCTCGGGGACCGGTCCCTGGTGGGAGAGACCGGTCCCCGAACGCGTGCAGAATGAGATAGCCGAAAAATCGGCTAAGTCCTGGAAGGACAGCTCTCGGGAACCGGTCTCTGTCTGAGAGACCGGTCCCCCAGAGACCGGTCCCCCTAGGAGAGACCGGATGCATCGCGCGCAGCAGCTCTGGCCGCGCTGGGAGAGCTCTCGGAGACCGGTCCCTAGTCGGGGAGACTGGTCCCCGAGCCCGAAAACTGCCCAGTCCAGGCAGTTGAAATAGATGAAAGTTGAGGGGTTATTAGCATTTTTGCAACCCAAGAGTTATGTTGGGGCTGAGAGAGAGAGCCTTCATCTCTCATTCCACTCCCTCTCACACTCTCTCCTCTCTTTCTCTCTCTAGAAGACAAAGAAGGAGAAGAAGAAGAAGGAAAGAAAGGAAGACAAAGAAGGAGAAGAAGGTGAAGAAGAAGCTTTTGGAGCAAAGGAGCCTCATCTTCTTCCTCTCTAGGGCAAGAAAGGAAAGCTTACAAGGTAAGCTTTGATCTATATTGTAGAAAAACCCTAGAATGAGTTTTGAATAACCTAGAAATGGGTTTTAATGGGATATTTGAAGAGTTTTGAAGCTTTCTTTTGCTTCTTTAGAGATCAAATCCATGGTTGAGCTCAAGGTGAGCTTCAACCCACCTCTAATGGTGAAATCCAAACTAGGGTTTTGGAAAGCCTAAGAATGATTCTAATGGGCTATTTAGAGTATAATGAAGCTACTTTTGCTTCCCAATGAGATCAAACCCTAGGTTTTGATATACATTGGAGCTAGGGCAACCCAAATTGGGGCTTTTGCTCATGAAGGTTTCTAAGTGCAATTGACCCTCTAAAAACCTAATTGGGGGTATTTCCGACGCGTTGGTGCGCTCGGAATAGCATTTCGAAAAGTGTATGAAAAGTTATGGGCAAAATGGCCTAATAAGGGTTCGTTTTGCCGCAGGTAAAGAACGAGGCATCTAAAAATTCTAAGAAAATCATCGGAGCACCTAAAGAGACCTACAAGTGGGTGGTGCCTTTCAAACTCATTGAAATTCTCTCTATGCCTAATGTGTCATTCTTTGAGCATATGTTCTATATATTGTTGCATGCATTTTAGGTAAAGTAATGATGAAATGTGATGATTGCATGATTGTGAGCACAACTTGCATAATGAGATGGTTGAGAACCTAATAATGTAAAAACCCTAGATGTATGCATGAGAGAAGATGTGAGTACCCAAAGTGAGCAAAAGAACAGAGTGGCACAATGACATAGATCGAGTGGCATTCAATAAAGCTAATGTGAAATGACACTAGAGTTAGTGTGATGTAAAGAATTAAAGTGATGTAAAGAATGATGAAAATAACGACGAGTAAAGCTAAAGTAAAGTGGGCAATAAGAACAAGAATGCTAGAGTTAGCAAAAGTAAAAGAAATGCAAAGAACAATAATTGCTAGAGTTAGCAAGAGTAATGAGAATGTAAAGAATGTGATTGCATGAGTTTGCAACATAAAGTGATGTAAAGAACACTAGAGCTAGTGTAAAGTCAAGATTGAACTATAATCCTTTGAGTTAAGGATATGATCATACTTGCTGTTGAGTTCCGTGCTCGAGGGCGGTCGCTCCCCCTCGGGCGATGCGCTCCGGAGTTATGCATCCGGGTTGGAGTAGACCCGAAAGGACGGTCCTAGCTGGTGAGTACCTGCGATGATGGACTTAACATGAGGCAAGTTAATGTGGCGAAACCCCCGGGTTAGCCTTAATGATTAAAGAGCAATGAACAAAGAATAAAGAACAAAGAGTAAAGTGAAAAGAACTAAAGAACATGCATAACCTGCATCTATTAATGTTGAGCATATTCCTTGCTTTTGTTCAGGCATATTAGCATCATGTTATAGATTGGTTACCATATTTCAGCTTATCCTTACTATTATGCCTGAGTTAGTCCTAGTGGGAAAGTCGGTGATGTTGAGGCCGAACCCACTGGGAACTTTGTTGTAGTTCTCACCCCACTATTTCCACAGAGCCGGGACCGAGCGAGCCGGCGAGCGACCGAGGTAAAGGTATCGCGCCTTAGTCAGAGGCCACCAGAGTTGGGTTACATTTTGTTAGTAGACACCCTTTTATCATCTTTTGTACTTGATGATTAGTGATGTAAAGAAAAGAATGCAAAGCTTATTTTGAGGTAAATGTGTTGTAAGAAAGAAATGATGAGATTATGTAAGAACAGCAAAGAATCTTAAATGTAAAAGATGGATGCAATGTATATGATCTAAAATGAATCATATTACTTGTGAATGTTTAGTTTTCCTTTCTTTCACTGATGGCTATTGCTTACCCTCGCGTAAGCCGTTTGTGTATGTTTCCGCTAGTGCTTTTCTCTATTGATGAAAATGTACATGTGATGAGCCTTGGGCGGATAGGGAAAACTCTGTCCGTCCGGCGTCTGTTTGACGCGCTCGGGTCGGGCCAAATTGGCAGCGGTCCCGGGGCGTGACAGATAGGTTGGTATCAGAGCCAATAGTGAAAGAATAGGAATGGACCTAGAGACCTATAGGATTGGAAGGCCTTAAGGATCTAGGAAACGTGAGTGACGTGGGATCAAGTTAGCGAAAGCATGTGATTGGGTTAAGTTGGAACGTCTCTAATGTGATTAGAGGCTAGGTTTAATTTTCGTTTATCCTCTACTTCTAGTGTTGTGTCGGGCGGCCGACGACATGACGCTTGAGGCAAGGATGAATATGCATGTTGCTTTCGCCTAATTGGGTATGGTCAAGTAATGTTGGTCAAGTGACTAATGTGAGTTGCTTCTTTTCAGGAAGCAATGGCACCTCGACGTCGATCGCAGACAAGGTCGATGCCGGAGGAAGCGAATGCGGTGCCCGAGCAATCCGGAGCAAGTGACGACGGAGAGCTCAGGGAGCAAATGGCCGCGCTTATTGGCGTAGTGCGGCAACAAGCGGAGTCTGTTCAACGCCAAGGGGAACAGATTCAGCGCATCTCCAGGAGACCTTGGAGCGCCAGCAGGCGGCGGCGGCCCAGGCGGACGACGAGCATGTCGCGCCCCCTGCGGTAGTGCCGAGCGTGGACGAGGGAGCGGCGGCAGCGGCGGCTGTCCCAGTCACGGTAGTACCGGCCGGGTCGGGAACGTCGAATCCCGATAGCGCGGCAGTTGAATGCGGAGCGAGAGCGCACTTTGGCGGCGCTTATACAGTTCAAGAAGTTCGATCCCACCTACCTTCGAGGGCGGTTTGGTGGAGCCGGCGGTTGTGGAGTCGTGGATCGACTCGATGGAGACCCTATTCGAGGACCTTAATACCTCGGAGAAGGATAAAGTGTATCCTCGCCACCCATTATCTAGGGAAGGCGTCGAAAGGTGTGGTGGAAGCGAGTTAAGCGGGATCGACCTACCGATCTCCCGCTCATGCTTTGGGAAGAGTTCAAGAGAGCGGTGTTCGTGAACTACTTCCCCGACACGGTGAAGCGGAAGCTACAAGAAAAGTTTCCGCAAGTTGAGACAGGGTGATCGATCGGTGGGGGAGTATGAGCAGGAATTCTCCCACATTATTGACTTGCGTTCCCGACGTTGTTCGTGATGATCGGGACCGGGCGGATTGGTTCTTGCGAGGACTTCAGCCCCGAATTTATGAAAAGGTGCAGATTCTGAAGTTGTCGACCTTTGCGGAGGTCTTCGATAGAGCCCTTTGTGGGCGGAGCACGGTAGCGCCCATGTACGTGAAGAACGAGAAGCTATTGCCGAGACCAAGGACAAGGACAAGAAGAGAACGGCGGGCTGGTGCCGGGGGCCGGCCAAATGCTAAGAAACCCCCTCGGTATCCCCGACAGCAGCGAGGAATTGGAGACCGCCTCGATGTGTTATATGTGGCGGTGAGCACAAGGTGTCGACTTGCCCGCAGCGAGACGGCAAATGTTTCAAGTGCGGCCAACCGGGACACCTGTCATCCGGGAGTGCCCGTTGTGGACGTCGTCTGCGCCGACGGCGACATTCAGCACCGTCTACCCCGAGACAGCTTGCGGGGCTTACCACCAGCGATGTCGGCTGGGCGCGCGTCATCACCGCGTCAGCCGGAGGGATCGAGAGCGCCTAGCGGCCGAGTCTTTGCAGCTCAGGTGGAGGAGCAACAACCTGCAGCACCCGACGACGTCGTGGCAGGTATAATTGTGATTAAAGGCACTAGAGCTAGAGCAGTGTTTGATACAGGCGCATCTCATTCATTCATTAGCACTTCATTTGCTAAGACACATGGCATAGAGATGGTGTACAATGAGGATTACTGGTGGGTGAACGCTCCAGAGCATTCATTCAGTGTCCATAATGAGTGTTTGGCGTGTCCAGTGCAAATAGGCGATTGGATTATGCCGATTGATCTGCTAGTGCTAGATCAGATGTGGGGATTCGATGTTATCTTGGGGACCAACTGGCTCTCCAAGTACTATGCGGTGATAGATTGTGAAAGTAAGGTGATCACTTTTCGTGAGCCTAATCAAGAGGAGTTAGTCTACCAAGCGTGCAAAAGTAGGCGCTTCGCGGCGACTATATCGTCAGTAAGGGCGAAGAAAATGATCAAAGGAGGGTGTAAGGCCTATTTGGCAACCATGGTGGATGCTCGAAGGGAGTACCCAGACCTTGGGAAGATATCCGAGTAGTGTGCGAGTACCCGGATGTGTTTCCGGCGGAGTTACCGGGACTGCCACCGGACCGGAAAGTTGAGTTTGTCATTGACTTGATTCCCGGGGCGGAACCAGTTTCGAAGGCTCCGTATAGAATGGCACCGGTGGAGTTAAAGGAGCTAAAAGGTCAACTACAAGACTTGCTCGATAAAGGCTTCGTGAGACCGAGTGTGTCACCGTGGGGAGCTCCGGTGCTATTTGTGAAGAAAAAGGATGGCACACTTCGACTCTGCGTAGATTATCGCGAGTTAAACAAAGTAACGATAAAGAACAAGTACCCGTTGCCAAGGATTGATGATCTGTTCGATCAGTTGCAAGGGTCCAAGGTGTATTCGAAGATTGATCTCCAATCGGGGTATCATCAATTAAAGATCAGGCCGAAAGATGTGCACAAAACAGCGTACCGTACGCGGTATGGCCATTATGAGTTTACGGTAATGCCGTTTGGGCTTACCAATGCCCCGGCAGCATTTATGGACTTGATGAATCGAGTCTTTAGACCGTTGTTGGATCGATGCGTCGTGGTGTTTATTGACGACGTCTTGGTTTATTCAAAGAGTGAGGAGGAGCACGAAGAGCATCTGAGAGCGGTGTTGCAGATACTCAGACAAGAGAAGCTCTATGCAAAGTTAAAGAAGTGTGACTTCTGGCTAAAGGAGGTCACATTCTTGGGTCATGTGGTATCGGGCGACGGAGTTTCGGTAGACCCGAAGAAAGTAGAGGCGATCAAGGATTGGCCTCGCCCGACGAGTGTAGCGGAGGTCCGCAGTTTTCTTGGACTGGCGGGCTACTACCGGCGGTTCGTGGAGGGGTTCGCCAAAATAATCACTCCACTAACGCGCCTCACGCATAAAGGAGTAAAGTACGTGTGGAGCGACGATTGCGATCGAAGCTTCGAGGAGTTAAAGAACAGATTGACGTCGACCCCGGTGCTTGCCTTGCCGACTCCGGGGGAGACCTTTGTAGTGTACAGTGATGCCTCGTATGTTGGTCTCGGGTGTGTATTAATGCAAAATGGGCGAGTTATTGCTTATGCATCGCGCCAATTAAAGAGCTACGAGAAGAACTACCCGATTCACGACCTCGAGTTAGCTGCGGTGATTTTCGCGCTAAAGCTGTGGAGGCATTACTTGTATGGTGAACATTGTGAGGTGTATACCGATCACAAGAGCCTGAAGTATTTGTTCACCCAGAGGGAGTTGAACATGCGACAGCGGCGGTGGTTAGAGTTGCTGAAGGACTATGATGTCACCATATTATACCACCCGGGAAAAGCCAATGTCGTGGCCGATGCCTTGAGTAGAAAGTCGGCGGAGAACTTAGCGACGGCAATTACGCCTCAACCGCTATTACAAAAGGAAATGCAACGATTCGGGTTGGAAGTGGTAGCGCCGGGAGTGCCGGCTACACTTGCCACATTGGTTGTGCAACCGACCCTGTTGGAAAGAATCAAAGAGTTACAAACCTCGGATCCTTATCTCCAAAAGGTTCGAGATGATGTTGAGAACGGTAAAGCCGAAGACTTTGGCGTTGGAGCTGATGGCGCACTTCGATTCCGAGATCGATGGTGTGTGCCTAAAGATGATGAGTTGCGAGGGGCGATCATGCAGGAAGCACATCAATCTCCCTATAGTATACACCCCGGCGGCACTAAAATGTACAAGGATTTGAAAGAGCACTATTGGTGGCCGGGTATGAAAAGAGATATTGGGGAGTTCGTGGCGCAATGTTTAACGTGCCAACAAGTTAAAGCTGAGCGCCGATTTCCGGCGGGAAAGCTACAAAGTCTACCGATACCCGTTTGGAAATGGGAAAACATAGCAATGGACTTTGTTACAGGTTTGCCTCGATCGCAAGGCGGACATGATGCGATATGGGTGATAGTGGATCGATTGACAAAGTCGGCACACTTCTTGCCGATACATACTACGTGGTCGGGAGACAAGCTAGCGCAAGTTTATCTCGACGAGGTTGTGAGACTTCATGGGGTTCCAGTGTCGATCGTGTCGGATCGCGACCCCAGGTTCACATCCCACTTTTGGAAAAGTTTGCAAGACGCGCTAGGCACGCGGCTCGATTTTAGCACGGCGTTTCATCCTCAGAGTGATGGACAATCAGAGCGAACGATACAAATCCTTGAGGATTTACTTCGAGCGTGTGTGCTAGATTACAAAGGAGGATGGCATGATTTCTTGCCTATGGCGGAGTTCGCCTACAATAATAGCTACCAAGAGAGCATAGCAATGGCGCCTTTTGAGGCACTATATGGACGTAAGTGTCGTTCTCCTATTCATTGGAGCGACGTGGGCGAGAAAGCGGCTCTTGGCCCGGATGTAGTGCGGGAGGCGGAAGAGAAAGTTCGCCTTGCCCGTCAACGGTTGGCGATGGCGCAATCTCGGCAAAAGAGTTATGCCGACAAGCGAAGAAAGGATTTAGAGTTCGCGGTTGGAGACCGTGTATTCTTGAGAGTATCGCCGATGCGAGGAGTTAAACGATTTGGGGTCCGTGGGAAGCTAAGTCCCCGATATGTCGGACCATTTGAGATATTAGAGCGTGTGGGTGCGGTGGCGTATAAGCTCGCATTACCACCGAGACTCGCGGGAGTTCATAATGTATTTCTTGTGTCGAATCTTCGAAAGTATATCCGAAACCCGACACATGTATTGGAGTATGAGCCCGTGGAGCTACGTGAGGATATGACCTACGAGGAGTACCCGGTGTGCATCCTCGATAGAGAAGTGAAAAAGTTGCGAAGTCGCAAAATCCCTTATGTGAAAGTCCAGTGGAGCAACCATGATGTGCGAGAAGCCACTTGGGAGCTCGAGGAGTCAATGCGGAAAGAATATCCGCATCTATTTGAGTCGACGAGTTAAGGTATGCGTAATTTCGCGGACGAAATTATTTTAAGGGGTGGAGAATGTAATATACCGAAAATTCGGAAAATAAATATCGAACTTTAGTCAAATTGACCAAAGTACGAGAATGGTGCACTTCGGAAAGTCCGAAGGTGTTAAAATGATCGAAAGTGAGTTACGGGAGGTTTTCGAGAGCTAGAGAATCAAATTCTGCAAAACTGCAGTTTTTGAGCTCTCGGGGACCGGTCCCTGGTGGGAGAGACCGGTCCCCGAACGCGTGCAGAATGAGACAGCCGAAAAATCGGCTAAGTCCTGGAAGATCAGCTCTCGGGAACCGGTCTCTGTCTGAGAGACCGGTCCCCCAGAGACCGGTCCCATAAGGAGAGACCGGACCCATCGCGCGCAGCTGCTCTGGCTGCGCTGGGAGAGCTCTCGGAGACCGGTCCCTAGTCGGGGAGACCGGTCCCCGAGCCCGAAAACTGCCCAGTCCAGGCAGTTGCAATAGATGAAAGTTGAGGGGTTTATTAGCATTTTTGCCACCCAATGGTTATGTAAGGGGGCTGAAAGGGCCTTTCTCTCATTCCACTCCCTCTCACACTCTCTCCTCTCTTTCTCTCTCTAGAAGACAAAGAAGGAGAAGAAGAAGAAGGAGAAGAAGACAAAGAAGGAGAAGAAGGTGAAGAAGAAGCTTTTGGAGCAAAGGAGCCTCATCTTCTTCCTCTCTAGGGCAAGAAAGGAAAGCTTACAAGGTAAGCTTTGATCTATATTGTAGAAAAACCCTAGAATGAGTTTTGAATAACCTAGAAATGGGTTTTAATGGGATATTTGAAGAGTTTTGAAGCTTTCTTTTGGTTCTTTAGAGATCAAATCCATGGTTGAGCTCAAGGTGAGCTTCAACCCACCTCTAATGGTGAAATCCAAACTAGGGTTTTGGAAAGCCTAAGAATGATTCTAATGGGCTATTTAGAGTATAATGAAGCTACTTTTGCTTCCCAATGAGATCAAACCCTAGGTTTTGATATACATTGGAGCTAGGGCACCCAAATTGGGGCTTTTGCTCATGAAGGTTTCTAAGTGCAATTGACCCTCTAAAAACCTAATTGGGGGTATTTCCGACGCGTTGGTGCGCTCGGAATAGCATTTCGAAAAGTGTATGAAAAGTTATGGGCAAAATGGCCTAATAAGGGTTCGTTTTGCCGCAGGTAAAGAACGAGGCATCTAAAAATTCTAAGAAAATCATCGGAGCACCTAAAGAGACCTACAAGGTGGGTGGTGCTTCTCAAACTCATTGAAATTCTCTCTATGCCTAATGTGTCATTCTTTGAGCATATGTTATATGTATTGTTGCATGCATTTTAGGGTAAAGTAATGATGAAATGTGATGATTGCATAATTGTGAGCACAACTTGCATAATGAGATGGTTGAGAACCTAATAATGTCAAAACCCTATATGTATGCATGAGAGAAAAGTGAGCACCCAAAGTGAGCAAAAGAACAGAGTGGCACAATGACATAGATCGAGTGGCATTCAATAAAGCTAATGTGAAATGACACTAGAGTTAGTGTGATGTAAAGAATTAAAGTGATGTAAAGAATGATGAAAATAACGACGAGTAAAGCTAAAGTAAAGTGGGCAATAAGAACAAGAATGCTAGAGTTAGCAAAAGTAAAAGAAATGCAAAGAACAATGATTGCTAGAGTTAGCAAGAGTAATGAGAATGTAAAGAATGTGATTGCATGAGTTTGCAACATAAAGTGATGTAAAGAACACTAGAGCTAGTGTAAAGTCAAGATTGAACTATAATCCTTTGAGTTAAGGATATGATCATACTTGCTGTTGAGTTCCGTGCTCGAGGGCGGTCGCTCCCCCTCGGGCGATGCGCTCCGGAGTTATGCATCCGGGTTGGAGTAGACCCGAAAGGACGGTCCTAGCTGGTGAGTACCTGCGATGATGGACTTAGCGTGAGGCAAGTTAATGTGGCGAAACCCCCGGGTTAGCCTTAATGATTAAAGAGCAAAGAACAAAGAATAAAGAACAAAGAGTAAAGTGAAAAGAACTAAAGAACATGCATAACCTGCATCTATTAATGTTGAGCATATTCCTTGCTTTTGTTCAGGCATATTAGCATCATGTTATAGATTGGTTACCATATTTCAGCTTATCCTTTCTATTATGCCTGAGTTAGTCCTAGTGGGAAAGTCGGTGATGTTGAGGCCGAACCCACTGGGAACTTTGTTGTAGTTCTCACCCCACTATTTCCACAGAGCCGGGACCGAGCGAGCCGGCGAGCGACCGAGGTAAAGGTATCGCGCCTTAGTCAGAGGCCACCAGAGTTGGGTTACATTTTGTTAGTAGACACCCTTTTATCATCTTTTGTACTTGATGATTAGTGATGTAAAGAAAAGAATGCAAAGCTTATTTTGAGGTAAATGTGTTGTAAGAAAGAAATGATGAGATTATGTAAGAACAGCAAAGAATCTTAAATGTAAGAGATGGATGCAATGTATATGATCTAAAATGAATCATATTACTTGTGAATGTTTAGTTTTCCTTTCTTTCACTGATGGCTATTGCTTACCCTCGCGTAAGCCGTTTGTGTATGTTTCCGCTAGTGCTTTTCTCTATTGATGAAAATGTACATGTGATGAGCCTTGGGCGGATAGGGGAAACTCTGTCCGTCCGGCGTCTGTTTGACGTGCTCGGATCGGGCCAAATTGGCAGCGGTCCCGGGGCGTGACAACTTGGACTTGCTTCTAGCATAGTTTTAGACACTTGAGCACACATACTTACATGTAGTATGCTAGGAGATGTTGCTTATTGCATTCATATATACATTGTTGCCATGATAAAGCATGATCCTTATAACTTCATAAGTGAACTGTGACACTTACTTGTAGCTATGTAGAGACATATTAGTTATGATAAAGTAAAGGTGCATTATTTTTAACACCATGTTTAATTGTAATATAGCAGCTTAGCATTTTAATTATGCTCTCATAAATGCAGTTTATTCTTTATTATTGCTCTTTTGACTTACCCTTTTTCTTTTGGGGCCTAGTGGTGCATTGAGCTGAGGTCAGTAATTGCCCACTGGGAACTATAAATTATAGTTCTCACGCCCTCTGTTTTATGTTTTCTTTCAGAGCCTTCCACGCCGGGAGAGGCTAGGGACCGTAGAAAGGGCGTTGCTTCGAGCTGGCTCTTCAGCGAGGGACGAGTTGCTAGGTGGTCTACCTTTCGATGTATTTTATTTTGGGAGAGGTTGAGAGCTGTACCAGTGTACTAGAGACCACCCTTTTGTGTACTTTTGGAACAGATATTGTATTACCTTATGGTTTACTTTTATTGTTTAGTTGTATCATTTCTCTTTTGTTATAGAAAGTAGAATCATACTGCTCTGATATCATTAGTTTTTGCTCTTTCCTTTCGGCTATGTTCCTTGCTTTATTTCCGCTGTTGATGTAGACGCCTTATATGTGTTGACATATGGCGGGTCTGGGCATGCTACCGGGAGGGCCTCTGCCGGTCCCGGGGCGTGACAGAACATGGGATTAAGTGGCACCTCACGATACTCTGCACATCCCTATAAAATAGTGTAGTGGAGAGGTTGAATAGAAAATTAATGGAAAGGGCCCAGAGCATGTTAATTATCTCAAAACTCAACAAAAAAAATTGGGTGGAAACTGAGAGCATGGCTTATAATTTGATCAATCAAGCACCGATCAAATTATTTGATTTGCTTCTATCTTTGCATTTGTGGATATGATGTGTATGCATGGATGCCAAAGGAGAAGAGATCAAAATTGGATAAGAACCCTCGAAGATGTGTCTTTCTTGGCTACTCGAAAGGGGATACAAAGTATCAATTGTGGGATCCTACAACCCACATGACTATTGTAAGCTATAATGTTGTCTTCAATGAGGGGTTCTTTTTAATGCACCAAGGACAAGCAAGATAATCATGTCGTTGTTCTAGTTAAGTTCTTCGAAGCATGCAATAAGGTGCAAGTTCAGCAAGCACAATCAAATGATGAGGTAGTTAATGATAAACCAAACTCGGAGTCTTTGCACTCATACGGAATACAAATTAACTGGTAGAGCCAACGGCAAATTCAAAGCATGCCAGGAGGGTCACTAGACCACTTATGAGGTACAATGACTTTATCACTTGCTTTATTCTTTCTCCTAACTATACTAGTGCATATGTCGCTTTGCCAGAGGAAGATGTGCTTACTTCATACAAGAAGGCTTGTAAGTCGACCGATACTGGAAAGTGACAATGCATAGTGAAGTAGTAGAAGGAGTCACTTCAAAAGAACAAAACCAGAAAACTTATTGACTTACTAAAGGAAAGAAATACAAGCAGATGCTGATGGGCATTTAAGGTGAAGAAACACATTAATAAAAATGTGGAAAAGTTCAAGACAAGGTTCATAGTGAAGGGATATGCTCATAAGCCGAGGATCGACTTCGATGAGATCTTCTCACTGGTGGTTCAACTTGCTGCTATTCAAGTTGCTTTGGCAATTGCGGTAGGCATAGATTTGGAGCTTAAACAGATGGATGTTAAGATGACATTCTTGCATGGTGACATAGAGAAGGAGATTTACATATTGCAATTTGAAAGTTTTGTCAAAAAACGTAAGGAGAATCTAGTTTGTCGGCTGAACAAATCGTTGATTGGCTTGAAAAAGTGCCAAGAAGTTGGTACAAGCGATTTGATTCCTTTATTGTAAGTTTCGATTTTGATAGGTTTGAAGCAGATCATTATGCATACTTTTGTGGATATAATAACAAGAGGTTCTGTATTTTGCTATTGTATGCCAACAACATGGTGGGCCTTGAAAATAGTTAGGGCTAGAAATCTACCTTGAAGATTTGGTTGGCTAAGGAGGAGTTTGATCTGAAGAACTTAGGAGTCGTTAACTAGATATTTGGAATAAAATGCTATGAGAGAGGCATAGGAAGGTTTGGCTTTCATAGAAAAGTCATATGGAGAAGGTTGCGGTGCTTCAATATATAGAATGTTGAGCTAGTTTTTACCTTGTGTCCTATAAATTTAAAATTGTTGGTCGAAAAATCACCCAGCTTACAAATGGAAAAGACGAACATAGCCAGGTACTATATTCATTGACAGTAGGGAGGCTTATGTTTGTCATGGTATGCATGTGACATTGCTCGAGTAGGAGAAGTGAGTCGCCATATGTGGATATAGATTTCATAGGAGATAGAAATAGGAGAAGATTTACCTTGGGTTATGTATTCTCTATTGGCTTTGGGGCTATTAGCTAGGAGTCAAAGTTTCATTTAGTGGTCGCTTTATTAAGGATTGAGGTGGAGTACATAGCAGTGATACAAGCTTGTAAGAAGGCTATTTGGTTGAAAAGGCTTCTAGGAGAACTAAAGGTGAAGCAAGATGTGGTGAGGGTGAATTATATTAGTCAGCGTGCAACACACTTGGCAAAAAGGCTGATATTTCACTTTCGGACGAAGCACATTAATTTACACTAGGTATTATCTCACTGTTGAAGGTTTAGATCGATGTAAATGCAGTGGATATCTTGGTGAAGCCAGTAACTCAAGAGAAGTTCACTTCGAGCATAACTTCTCTCGGTCTTGAACCTAAGAACAATAAGAGTTAGCAAGACTTTTGATATGACGTTTTATAATGTTCAACACATATATTCAAGTAGAAAATTGTTGGATTATCTAAGGACATGTTTTGAGTCAATTCTATAATCAAATGTTGAGTTTTTGAGGTTACTGGATGTTGAGCACTGGAGACAAACTGGTGGGTTCCGAAGCCCGTGCTGAAGTTCCACATAACTAGAAGGTGTTTTTCACTAGGCTTGCAGTTTAGCTCTAGAGCTAAAGTTTTGGGCTTCAGAGTCCTACATTTGGAAAAGCTTTCAGTTCTGGAACCCACTATTTTGGCTCCAGAGCCCAAAATCCTAACAGACTTTTTCAATTGGATTCAAATCCGACTTGAATTAATCTTGCACTTTAAGATTAAGGGTGGTTAAGAAACATCCTAGAGAGGGTTTTTAAGTAGAGATTGATGATTAAAAGTGAATCGGGAACTTGGATGAATGGCGGAATCATTTCCTACTAATATTGAGGTTTAGGATTTAAAACCCTTCCTTTGTTTTTTAGATAGAGCTTCATTGTAATACTCTTAAGGAGAGGGAAGGATGTGAAAGAGAGCGTAGAGAGGTGTTGGTAGCCGAATTTCCCGACACTTGACCCGGTCAAAGATCCTCCTCGGGGAGTGCGTCGAGGTGAAGAACGGCTGCGGATAGTGACCCTCAAAGTTTGCGCCTTCGACAGATCAAGCGATTCGGTTGACGACGGATCGAGCCAGCCGGGTTCGAAAACCACTACTATCTGTTTCGGTTCGGCTGGTATGAGCCGAATGTACAGAGCAGGCCGGAAACGAGGCCGGAAGAAGAGCCGAATGGCTAAAGCAACACGAGATTTGGTCGGCTTGAAGAGCCGAAATGACTTTCTATAAATTGACTGATGGGAAGTACAAGGACGGATATGTAGTTTACAACGGAGTGATGCCCGTGGGGCAGACAGACTCCAGGGTTCTACTTAGCGAACTACTCCTAGAAAAGCAGTAAAATTACAAGTAGACTACTCCTAGAAAATGAGGAAATTACGAGAAAATAAGGGTGGTCTTTTATTCACATGAAAAAATACCCCCTTTTAGGGCATTATTACTCTATTTATAGATCGCCCCTTGATCAGTTATTGCTCTTACACGATCGGTCATTATCTCCTAATATCCCGAACCATCTCCAACCGATCGGAACCGCATGCAACTGCTTGCGGTTACTGTAACTTCCTTCAATTGGCGCGACGGTTTTCTTTAAAACTTTTTTCGTGCTCCTGGTGCAAGGCCAGATTGATGCCTTTGAAGGGAACACCGGCGTACCACCTGTCCGCGCCTAATTGACTCAACAAGAGGTATTCATGTTATCCAATCTACTTTTTTATTTGTTGTGCCGTGGATTAATCGAATAATGCATCGAGAAGGTCTTGGCCATGGATGTAGATAGACACACCTAGGGGTGTCAATGAGCTGAATACGTATGAGTGAGCTGGGGTCGGCTCGTGTTTGGTTTCGTTTAATAAACGAGCCGAACACAAGCTGGCTCGTTAAAGTATCGAGCCGAAAAAATTTAGCTCACGTTCAACTTGTTTATTAAACAAGCCAAACACGAGCTAGCTCGTTAAAGTATCGAGCCGAAAATTTAGCTCCTGTTCAGCACGTTAATAAACGAGCCGAACATGAGCTAGCTCACAAGCTGGCCAATGAATAATAAGTTAAATAGATTAGAATGGATATACATAAAAAATAAATTTATAAAATCTTACCCATTAGGTTTTGATCTAATGGTTGAAACTTTACATATAAATGAGTCTTTTTATAATTGAGCTCAGCTTTATTTTTTTTCTAAAAATCAAATAATAAATATATATATACATTATATATAATTATTTTTATATATATAAATATGTATAATTATAAATTAAATAAATTATATAAATAAAAAATATACATATTCGAGCTGTTATCGAGCCGAACACAAGCGAGCTGACCCGAGCTCGTGTTCAACTCGTTTACTTAATGAGTGATTCGATCTCGAGCTCATTTCAAGCCAAGCAAGAGCTGGCTCGCGAACAGCAAGCTAGATTCCCACCCCTAGACACACCGTTTGCTGAACCATGTAAATTTCTTTTGTTCTCTATTTTTATTGCTTTCTTATTCTCATGCATCTTTTCTCGATCGTTCTCATCTTTTATCTACATAAAATCTGATTGTCATTGCACTTGTCTGTAAGAGTTTGAGGTGTGCTTGCTAACCCCTCGACCGGTTCCTTCAAAATTATTATACATAGGAAAAATTAAGTCCGAGTAATACATTTTGTTTATATATTTTTTTCTATTTTATTTTTTTCTCTATAAATGGCCTAATTTGCAATTGATTGAGTACCAAAATATAGGGTAAAATGTTTGTAGAACCCTATACTTTGGCATTTTTATAAATATTCCTCTAAATTTTTAATTTGGCAATCGGAATTTAAAAACAAAGAGTTCTATTATAGCATGTAGCAACCAAACCAACAAAAAAAAATCAAATTTTGAGTTTAAGCTTAAAATTTGAAAATTTTAAATTTATTTAAATTTTAAGCATTTGAATTTTGAGTTTTAAGTCAAATATTAATCTAGTGAAGTTCGAGGTAACCAAACGTAGTCCGTCTGAAATCCCCCAGCTGGCTGTCTGCGGTCACCAACTTATACTTATGTCCTTCAACATGTTTTCTCGTCTCCTTCTCTTTGCTCCCATGCTATGAGACTCCAGATAGTCCTATATATATGATATAATATGGCTAATACTCTTAACCCGGCTTAAGCATTTTAGGTGGCGGCTAGGCCCAAGAGGTTAAAAGAGTTAAGCGTGTTAGGACGGGAGTAGTTCTAGAATGGGTAACTCTAGTTCTTGAATCGGTGACTCTCTGGGGAGCTGGGGCATCACATTTGGTATCAAAGCCAATTACCAGCCCGAAGTGTGAGATGAGTCTCCGCTGAGCCAGTATTGTACAGCAGGGAGACCGAGCCACTCACACTGTTGATTGTTGTAAGTGGAGTGCAGCTCACCATAAGGTCGGTTTAGGTTAGCGAGACGAGTCTCACATCACCTGGTACTTGTGAGTCTGAGCCTGAAGAGGAACTCAAGGCTTAAAGGGGGGTAGAATGTGAGACCCTAGGTAGTCCTATATATATGATATAATATAGCTAATACTCTTAACCCAGCTTAAGCATTTTGGGTGGTGGCTAGGCCCAAGAGGTTAAGAAAGTTAAGCGTGCTAGGACGGAAGTAGTCCTAGGATGGGTGACCTCCTGAAAAATTAGGGCGCCACAGTATATTCTGTATAACCCAATGTCTGAATCCTAGGACTACTCTGATACCAAATGTGACGCTTCGCTTCCTAAGGGGCCACCCATCCTAGGACTACTCCTGCCCTAGCACGCTTAACTCTCTTAACCTCTTGGGCCTAACCACTATCCAAAATGTTAAAGCCAGGTTAAGAGTATTAGCCCTATTATATCATATATATAGGACTACTTGAGGTCTTACACATGCACAAGGCATGCATAGGGGCTTCCCCTCTCTCTCTTTCTCTCCTCTTCACTTCATCTTCTCATTTTTTCCTCTTCATTCTCTTTACTGTCCTTCTTTTTTCTCCATCCACTTAGCTAAAGTTTCCTTTTCGTTGTACTCTTGAGGGCTTCACTACCATCTTGAACTTACTTCAAAGTAGTGGCTGAGGGTCTCCGTCTGTGAGGGTTCCGGCCAATTTAGGGGCCGAGTTTCGGTGCCCAGAGTTGAAGCGCCGAGTCACTTGACTAGACTATAATTTGGGCAAAACTTAGAACTTAATCAAAATCTTTATTTTTTGTTGAATAAATTACGTCCAGTAATATTGTTGAATGTTCTTGATGGAATTACTAATTCTATTCTACATGGAAATGAGTTGGTTGTCATGTCTGTTTGGTCTAGTGAAGTTAGGTTTGAACTATAGTTTCCAAGTACGAATGAGATGCTTGGGAAAAAAGTAGCTTCGATCCCTTGAACGGTTGACTGCCCTTGTATTCCGGTCGACTGTTAGTGTTTCCATTTTCTTTTAGGTTTGATTGAAAGTCCTTCCTTACTTTCCACCTTCTGAAGACCTGATTGAAACCGTGAGTAGAAATCATCTTTCTAAATTACACCGCTAAATTTAAATGTTACTCTCCTTGTTAAATTTGCGTAATATTCAATATTTAATTAAATATGAGTTTTTTCTTTATAAGTTGTGCTTTACGTCATAGCATGCTTTACTTTTTAAATTGCTTTCACATGAACTAACACAAGGAGACAAAACCGTTGGCTGTAAATGAGTCTTCAAGATCAAAAGGGACTCTTTAGATAACATAGAATAATATAAGGCCAGACTTGTTGTCAAAGATTTTACTCATAAGGAAGGCATTGATTATCATGAAATTTTTTTTTCAGTATCAAAGAAGGATTTATTAAGAATTATCATGACTTTGATAGCTCATTTTGATTTAGAGCAACATCAGATGGATGTAAAAAAGGCATTTCTAAATATGGATATAGAGGAGATAGTCTATATGTAGTAGCTCGAAGGTTTTAGCATAGATGAAAACCATCTCCTTGTTTGCAGACTAAAGAAGTCTATATACGGACTTAAACAGCCTTCCCTCAAGTGGTATATCAAGTTCCATAATATAATTACTATATTCGATTTCGTAGAAAATATTATGGACCAGTGCATGTATCTTAAGGTTAGTGGGAGTAAGTCTATTTTCTTAGTCCTGTACGTGGATTATATTCTGCTTGCAAGTAGTGACTTGAGTTTGCTTAAAGATTCATAAAAATATATCTCAAAGAATTTTCGGTCTATCTCAGAAAGCCTATATCGAAAGAGTTCTAGAAAAGTTTAATATGACAAATTATGCACCTACAGCTGCGCCTATTATAAAAGATGATAGGTTCAATCAAAAACAGTGCCCACAGAATGATTTAGAACGAGAGAATACGAAGAGCATACTATATACCTCTATAGTAGGGAGCTTGTTCTATGCGCAGGTCTGTACCAGACCTGAAATTTCTCATACAGCGGAGATGTTGGGTGGATACCAAAGCAATTCTAGCCTTTATCATTGGAAAGCTACAAAGAAAGTTATGAGATATTTACAAGGAACAAAGGATTATATGCTCACCTACAGTCATATATTTTTTACCATCTTGAGGTGGTTGGATATTCAGACTCTGATTTTGCTGGATGTGTGGATTCTAGAAAGTTCACATCATGATATATTTTCTTTCTTGCTCAAGATGCTATATCTTGGAGAAGCACTAAGCAAGATACAGTTGCTACATCCACTATGGAGGCAGAGTTCATCGCTTGCTATGAGGGTTCGTCACAGGCTTTATAGCTGAGAAATTTTATCTAAGATTTAAAAGTTGTCAATTCTATCTCAAAGCTAATTAAGATTTATTGCGACAACTCTACTGCAGTGTTCTTTGTCAAGAATAGTCGAATTACATATCGCAGCAAACATATCGATATAAGTATCTTGTTGTCAAAGAATACGACAAGAAAAATGTGGATATCCAACGCATTGGGACCGAGATAATGATTACTGATCCTATGACTAAAGTATTGCCGGCAAACAAGTACAAGGATCATGTTCATCATATAGGTATCTTAAGTCCATTTTTATAGTTTAAGTATTTTTTTCTTATATAAAGACTTTAAAGACTATTCTTATTTGAGTAAGAATATATTTTGATTTTTATACATATGCACATAAAGTTATCTTTTGTACATTAAAGTATTATTATACACTAAAGTGGAACTCTGAATTGAACTTATAATAAGTTCATACGGTTATAACCTATAAAGTTATTTGATTAAATAATACGTACTTTTGATGCATGGAAGGGAGTGTTCATCTTTTGGAACATAACCGCTATGATCAAAGTATTGTGATTCCTTGGTCGAGTGGGAGATTTCGACTATATAATTTAGTTGGTACCTAATAAAGTTTTATATCACCTACACGGTATGAATATATCACTGGGCCAAATAGGAGAATGTTGGATGTAGCCAATGTGATTTATTCAAGGCGATTTATAAACATACAGTCGGTCTATTCAAGTCGATCTATAAAGATACAATATATCTAACGGTTAGGATGTATCTGGACATGTCCTTGATGGTCGAGCGTGATTTAACATCCTTACATCAAGTTATATATAAATATGTAACATATGGGAGTTTCGATCTAACCCTAATCCAATTATCTGTGACGGCTCCATCTCGTAGATAAGGGAATTAGACTCGAAACGTCCCGCTCTCTTCCAAATTGCGATCTAGGACGGACCATGAGTAAGAATCGCCAACTACAAATTGGGTACAGATATCGAAATTATGGCAGAAGGTATGATCATAGTTTCTTATAAAGTTTAACAATTCGGACATCTGAATTCCATTTCGAGCGCATGAATTGAGAAGTGGCGGACAAAGCGGGCACCCGGTTTAGGAACCGAGCGCAGCTACGTGAAGCTTGACACTCTACATTTTCTTACATGCCTAGAATGTCGAGTGGATGCCCAAATTTCGACACACTGACTACGTTTTGGTCTGCTGTAAATAGGGGGGTAGTTGCTATTGTAGTAACCCTATAAAAGGGTTTCCATTGTAACCCTAACACCCAGCCATATTTCACCCCCTCTTTACTCTCTCTTCTCTTTCTCTTTCTAGGAGGGAAAATGACCGATCCGACATGGTTGGAGCTTAGAGTATAGATCTATCTTCTCCAAAGCTTGGAAAAGTGGAGAGCTTCAAGAAAAAGCACTAAAAAGAAGGAAAAGGCTCTTCTCTCCCTTATTTGGCCTACAAAAGGAAAGAGGTGAGTGAAAAATTAGAAATATGAATATTAGAATTTTCCTAAAAGGGGTTTTTTATGTATAAACCATTTTTAAGGTTTCCTAAGAGATCAAGTCTATCTCTTTGGTAGAGGATCTAGCAAAAGTGGACATGTGATTGTATGTTTATTGAGAATCTTGAAAATAAGCTAAACATGAGTGGCATCTAAATTTAGGCCAAAACCCAAGGTAAAATATAGGAACAAGTGAAGTATAGGTTTAATAAGAACTAGAGAACAAGTTGTCTATATTAGACAATGAATATTAGCCCTAGAAGTTATGGGCTTAGAGTGTAATTGTAAGATATTGATCCTCGTTGTATTAAACCACTTTTGGTCAAAAGGACCAAAGTGTGGCGAGAGAGATACTTGGACATGTTCCATTTGACATTCCAATGATGTTGGAAGGGTTAAAGTTGAACTCCTAGTGAGATAATTGAATATTAGCATTGCTCGGCGAGAAGTAGAAGTCGAACAAGTGCTACACTGCAATCTGGGCATTTTGTAACCGGTTAAACATTAGGGTGGTACCGGTACCCTGTAGCAGACCGAGAGTAGCAGCTCTCGGGTTTGAGTATTTTTGCCTGTTAAACCAGTGACACCCTTGGTTTGTACCAATACCAGATCAGCTACCCGAGAAGGCAGCTCTCGGGTTGGCTGTTGCGTAATCGTTAAACCGGTGACAAAAGTCACGTGTACTGGTACCAAGTGCATGCAAAAAACTGCAGAATGCAGTATGTTCCAAGTAGCAATTGTTGGGGGGTTTTATTGCAATTGTGGCAGCCTATAAATGGACCCCATCACCCTCTCTTGTGTTCACAGCCAGAGAACACTCGTCCTTCTCATTTTTCTCTCTCTCTCTTTCTCTAGAAGCTCTCTCAAGGGTTTAATCAAAGAGGAGGGATTGGTGGAGATCGAAGCAAGAAAGTCGATCTTCGTCTTCGTCTTCGTCATCTTTTTCCTTGACTTGGAGGACTTGTGGAGAGGTAAGCTCTTGGAGCTTTAATGGTAGATTTCTAGGGTTGGCTTCTTATACGCTAGAAATGGTTTTAGTAGAACCCTTTGGGGCCAAATAGATGATTATTGCTCGAATCATGAAGCCATGCGATGGATTCTTGCAATAGTTGCGATCTAGGGTTCCAAAGTGGGTTTCGTTGGAAAGAGATCTAGAGTTGGGATTGATCACTTTTATACCTATCTGCTAGGTAGTCGAGCGCGTTGGTGAACTCGGTTCGGCGATCCGACGAGTAGGCGCGAAGATATTAAAGGAAAGCCTGTTTTGGCTTCGTTTGCCGCAGTCGAAAGAGATAGGCGGCGGAAAATTACGAAAGTTCGAGTCTAGCTTTGTGGCATCACCAGAAGGTGGGGGGGTGTCCATCCCGAAGCAGTTGAACTTCTTTCTATGTCCGAGTTGTTTTATAATAGCATTTGTTCATATATATTGTTATTATGCATTATAGGTTGTGTTAAGTAGTTGTACTTCAATTCCTTGCATGTTTCCATAGTAGAAATCATAAAGTGAGTTGAGCACTTGATTTAGTGGACACATGAGAATTGGGTCTTGACATGGAATCCTATAGTGCCAAAGAACAAAAGATGAACTTGGACATGTAAATGAACTCAAAGATGACATTTGGACTAGTGTAGTAGAAACACTATGACATGAACTTAGGGATAGATGATGATTTCTTAAGTAGTAGCATGTAAACCAAAGAGTGGCATTTGGACTAGTGTAGTGAAAACACTTACAACTTGATGACATGAACTTAGGAATAAAAGATGATTTCCTAAGTAGTAGCATGTGAACTAGTGCAACAGAGGCACTAACTATCCTCGAGTGAGAGGATTGGATCGTACTCACATAGTCTGTGTAACCTTGGCGTGGTCACTCCACCCTAAGTAGTGAGCTCCGGAGTAGATATCGCGTTTGGATAACACGATTACCCAGCAGGCGGTCTCGGGTTTTTGTAGCGCAGAGTCTACTCACCGGTGAGATTTGAGATATGAGTTTGGGCGTAACCTTTTGGTTAGCCGAGATGAGATTGGACATTAGACATAGTACTTGATAGTAGGTTTCATTACTATGTAGTTATTTCCTTTATATCATGCAGATTGAGACATAGTATTATGTTAGTAGAGTACATTATTATGTTCATGCATTCATTCTGTATATTGAGACATAGTAGCATGTTGTAGATTTTGTTACTATATAGCAGCTCATTTTCATATCTATCTATCTACCTATCTACTTATGCCTACTTAGACCTAGTGGGAAGATCGGCGGAGTCGGCGACCGAACGCACTGGGAACTATTTGTAGTTCTGACCCCACTTTGGTTGCAGGGCCGAGTTCGAGCGGACCGGGCGAGGACCGGGGTAAAGGCATAGCGCCCTAGTTAGCTAGCAGCTTTCCTTTATGCATTAGTACACCTTGTATAGATGAGAGGACATGATGTATATATATTTTGGAGAGTTGTGGAGGAACTTGTATACATTTTTGGAGATGAAAAATGTAAACTCGATGTATATATTGCATGGAATTGTAATAGCTAGATCTTTCTCTCTTTTGTCGATTGCTTGTATTAGTTCTTACTTGATCATGTATAAGGTTATTGTTTCCTGGGCAACTGTTGACATACATGGTCTCGTTGTTGTTAGCCTTGGGCGGGCAGGGGAGGCTCTGCCCGTTCGGCGTCTGATCGACGTGCCCGAACCGACCAAATTGGCGGCGCGGGGCGTAACAGTAATAGTAAAACATGCGCAGCCTTTCGAAAGTATCAAAATAGAATGAAAGATGTGCGAGCAATCGACTCCCTATAAGGTACTTGAGGGAGTTTGGGAGCAACCAACTCATTTATCTGCTGATTGGAGAAGTCTGTGAGCAATTGACTTTTTATGAGGTGTAATAAAGAAAGAAAACCAAACTAGCAAGTTGGTAAAAGTATTTAAAAAAAAAAAATGAACTACTAATTGGAGAAGTGCGAGAGCAATTAATTGACTCTCCATGAGGTGTGGTAAAAAGTGAAAATGAACTAACAAGATGGTTAAATAAGTATAAAATGGAAAGGTAACCAGATTAATAAATTGGTTAATGACAAGAAATGAGATGGGATAATTAAATGTAACCACAGTGTGGTATAGTGTTTACCCATGTGATGTGTAGGCTACAATGGAACCAACCAAATGGATGGTTATATGAGATAGGGTAAATATAGAACCATGGACATGGTAAGTAGTGGCATATTTTATACTTGTCTGAGACATTATAGTTGTAAAATTTAACTACCACATTATAGTTGTAAAATTTAACTATAGTTCTCGCCCCCTTGTTGGTTATCATTTTTTTAGATTCTAACATTGTTGGTGAGGCATGTGACAGCAAACAAGGGCGTCGTGGAGTAGTAGGCCTAGAGAGAGGTCTAGATGTACCCATTATTTTGGGCAATTAAAGTATTATAAAATTTGGGATCAAATCGTGTAAACTGTAATGAGGTTTAATCTTGTGAAAAGGTTTCAATTAGTTGTGGACTTTAAAATTGTTTAAAGTTGAATATTTCAAATTAGTTGTTGTAAACTGATTTTACATGTATACATATCGTCTATGATTGTACCGGTTAATATATGATTCTGCTTTGTACGGATAGAAAAAGCCTTGCCCATTCGCTGGATTTATTGCACATGTCCGAGCGGACCCAATTGACGGTCACAGGTCGTGACATTAAATAGGATAATTGGCACTTAGCTATCTTGATAATAGGTGCACCATTGAACGATTTGACTGAAAGATATCGTTTACGACCTCTCGGTTATTTTAGTAGAAACCCTTAAATTTTATACTTTCTTATTTTGTTATTTAAACTCATCTATCTTCCATTTTGGACACAAAACTTGCGTGAGTTTGGATTATGAGAGTGGAGTTAGAGTTGGCTTTTGTATTTGTGAGAGATGTCGCTTTATTGTGAAGTGTTGCAGCTATGATTATGTTGATATGTTGGATTATGGGTCCGAACCAAGGGTACAAGTTGGTTATGTGGTACTAAAATCTTTGTGACTTGTGACTTATAACTCTGGATGAATGTCAAATATAGTATTGTGGGATGTGGAGTACTGGAGCTTGTATTAATTAGCTTGTATTAATTACTACACTCTGAACGGATGCTGGATATAGCTAATTAGACGATGAAACACTACCAGCAAGTGAACTATCTGAGGACGATGATTATACTCTAGACATATATGTAGTTTTAAGGGAACATAAGTCATACTCTAAACTCACTACAATAAAAACGGTCTATAGCGACACTTTTAAATGTAGGTACATGTCAAAAAAGTGCTGCTAGCTAAAATTACCGACACTTTTAAAAACGGTTGCTATATGTGGGGTCGCTAGGTATATAGTGACAGTTAAAGAGTGTCGTTATAACCTAAAAGAGTGCTGCTAATTTACCAACACTTATTTAAGCATTTAGCAACCGCCGAAACTCTATCTCGTTGGCTGTGGTAGCCGAGGAGGACGACAGAAAAGACTCTTCGTCTAGAATTTTAATGGATTAAGTGAAAAGAGAAGAAAAGATGGTAATTAATTTTTCTTTTTTTTTTCTTTTCTGTTTGTAATCGGGCCAAATGGACTGGGTGTGGTGGGTTGAGTAGAGTAATCTTTTATTTTTGGTTGGATTGGGTTTTATATTTAGACATTAGTAGATGTTTTTTAAAATTTTAGCATAAATGGGACACTTACTCAAAAGTGTCCCAAACATGTGTCCCTATAACCTAATTGTATTGTAGTGACTGATGTCGGGCATGAATAAAGTGACAATATATATCGCTAATGTGCGATGTCATATGCTGAATGGATGTACGTAGTATGTCAAAAGTGGGATAAATAATGTAAGTTTAACAAATGTCAGCATAAATTATGACTGTTATTCTGAAGTGATGTGCGATGTACTGAGAAAAGATATATGGTATGTAGTGGATTAGGGTGGAGCTCATTGGTATATCGACTGTTTTATCTATTGTCAAGTCTAATTTTTGCGATGCTTGCGACATTCGCTACTTGTTTCTGCTCGTTACTATTTATGTTTTTACAATCAAACTCATCTTCATATTAGAATATATAGTATTTATATAATATCATAGGTTTCATGCCCAAGTTTAGCACCATCGATCGAGCACGAGGAAAGTTCCGAGACAAGCGATTTGTGGCATTCATACTACCACTAGTTTGCTCACTCTTCTTCTTTCCTTTCTTTACTCATGCATTAGTTGTGTATTTTGGTTTGTGCCTATCTTTTTCTCGGGTTGATCCACGAGTATGTAGATATTCATTTTTGGCTTGTACGTACGTGCACCCATATACGCGTCATTTTGGGTTTGTATCAATTGCATGTATTTCGTTTATCACTTCTAATTCACCTTTGGGTGATCTTTTCTTCTCTTAATAGTTCTTGTTGTAGTTTTAATCATCCTGTATAGAGCTTTCTTGTATTTGCTGTGATTGTGATGCTATAAGCCCTTGTAGTACACCTGCGAGTTGCGAGTTACGAATTTAAATTTAAATTGCTTTTTATATGGAGGTTCGATGATCCCGAGTCGAACTGTGCATGAAGTTTGGGCCTTGACATAACACATGAAAAAAAAAGTAATAAAATTGAGAATAAATTGACCTTGTTCTTCAATTGTCATACTTAATTATCAAAACTGGAAAAAAAAAAAAAGAAAAAAGAGGCTAGCTACTTTTATATTTTTAAGCTATACAGAATAATGTGCAAGACGCGTCACTAAAATGGCCATTTGATTAATAATTTTGCTTGAGGTTTGGGCTTAATTAAAATTTTGGTATTTGAAAAAGCTTGAGGTCTTACTGCAAACCTAGTCTCGTGCTTTGGGTTAGTGGTTTGGATACTGACTTGGTGGATCTTCTTAGGTCCGGTAGACTTGTGCGTACTCAGTGTTCCGACGCGACAGTGACAGGTAGGTGCTTCGAGCTGGTAGTCGATGAGAGCGTTTAACTTCCTTCTCTTGTTTTTCTATTCCTGTGTTTAGACTCTACATGTCATTGCTTGTTATCGTTTGGTTATCGTACCCCTTGATTGCATTGTATAGTTGTGGATAGACATGTAGAGCAGGTTGCATTTGTATTTCAGTATCTCTGTGGACCTTGGATCCAGGCAACACATCGACTCTCTTGTCGTGTGTTTCGATCTGGTTGATCGAGGTTCGGCGTTGTACGACCTAGCTTCTATTTCAGTTTGGCATTGTACGCCCTCGTTGTTGGCTTCGGCCTAGGTACCGGCTTTAGCCGGGTTTATTTTTGTTTGAGCATACCAGCATGACTTAGTCACGGCACTTGGGGGTATTCATGACACCGGATCGGTTTGGCCACCGATCGGAGGTGTACTTATCCGGATAGGTCGTCTTGCGGGGCGGATGGATCAGGTCAGTGCAGTTAGTGACAGGCAGCGCTTGAGGTCTGCGGACCAATACAGCAGGCATAGATTGGGTACAGTTTCTATTCAGTATTTTGAGGCATTCTTTGCATTGTTGTCTATACAGTAGCAGGTTTGTTTATTGCTTCTTATTTATCTGTTGTAGCTACTGTAGTTCGTTTTCATATATCAGTATCTATATTTGTTTATCTATCTCCTTTGGTTTCCGGTGATTACAACTTGCCTTCGTGGCTCTGTCGTACCCACTGAGAAAACCATGGTTGCGGTTTCTCACCCCCCATTTCCCCCCCAGGTGACAGAGACGAGGAGTTGGATTTTGGGCTCGACGAGAGGACGATCTAGCTAGACGGCAGTAGTGACCGTCACCCTGGTTATTTCTTTCCCGCCTTTAGTAGTCATTTAAATAAATGGTTCAGTTAGATGTTTGAATGTTGTGATTTTCGTTATGCATGAGATTATTGATGTTTTATTATACATGAGATTGGAGTTTTCGATCTGTGCTTTTGGTTTTGTGGAGATTTGATTTTCTTGTAGTTATGCATCGTGGTTTTCTACCCCTCGAGGTAGTCGGTTTTCAAAATAGAGTTTCCGTGTGGGGAGCACTTTTAAATAGGATGATTTGTTGTACTTGTGCATTGCATCATCCAGCGCCTAAGGAGTGCTTAGAGGCATGCATCATTCTAAGGATTGTTAGCTGTATGGAAATGCATATCATGCTTTGGTTGTTGATTGGTAAAGGTAGGTTGTGGTTGAGATCCTGTTGTATCCGTTGGTACGTCCGTGCAAATACAAAGGAGACTCTGCCCGAGTGGACAGAGGAACTTTGTATTTGTGGCGGGTCTGTACGTCACGTGGGCCAGGTTGAAAAAAAAAAAAAAAAAAATGGCACGCTTTCCGCAACTCTGTTTTAAAAAGGCTTTTAAAATCGGCCCTGGGGCGTGACAGATTAAGATGGTATCAGAGAGTGAAACAACTACAACTACATTTACAAGTTTTTAACTGAACCACTGGTTAGGTTGATCTATAGGAAGACCTAAGGTATATAGGCACGCGAGTGCGGTGTATTGGGTTTGAGTCCTGGTGAGTTGGTATGTCGAGTCGATTGGTTTGCTTGACGGTGTTTTCTCTTGCAGATGCCTCGTGGTAGACCCCCTCGTCCGGGTCGTGGTGGTGGACGTGCTGGTGCAATGGCATCGGGTAGTACTCGTGTTCCTACGAGTGGGGGTGTTCGGGAGCAGTCGGGCACGGAGCCGCTGCGTGGTACTCGCACCCAGCAGCTTGAGGCCCAGGTAGCTGATTTGAGGGGTCAGTTGGCGACCCTCTCTGGTTTGTTTCAGCAGTTCTTGCAGCAGCAGGCTGCGGCTACTGCTACCCCGGTCCCACCTTCGGCACAGGACACTCCGGTGAACGCGTATCCTCCCGCGACGCATACGCCTACCGTACCTCCAGCTGTCACTACTACGACGACGACGGCCACCACGACGGTTCTCGCTGGGGGTGTTGATACCCTTGCAGCAGAAGGCACCCGCATACGGGCGAAGCTGGTGGAGTTTCGAAAGTTTGATCCACCGAAGTTCGCAGGAAAGAGCGACGACGCCTGGGTCATCGAGCATTGGGCCACTCACATGGAGAAGTTGTTCCGTGATCTGCATATCGAGGAGCTGGATCGCGTCCCTCTGGCTGCTCACTGTCTTAAGAAGGATGCGTATTCGTGGTGGATCAGCCACTTCGAACGCAAACTTGGGAGCATCTATCCAAGCTGGGAGGAATTTCGGAGACTCCTGTACGAGCAGTACTTCAAGGATAGTACTAAGCAGAGTTTGGAGCGTGAATTGGAGCGTCTCAAGCAAGGCAACAGTACTGTAGGCGAGTATGAGCGAGACTTCTCTCGCATTGTTTCGTTGATTCCGTTCGTGGTTCGTGATGAGCATCACAAGGCAAGACTGTTTGCGAGAGGGTTAAGGCCCAGTATTCGACTTCTGATTGCATCCTATGGCGCGTTGACGTTCGACGAGAGCTTAGATCGGGCCCTGATGGTGCAGAGTGAAATGGATGAAACTCAAATCGAACAAGACGCATCCGAGAAGAGTGAAGACAGGAAGCGAGCACAGGAAAGTTTTGCTGGTAGCCAATCGGGCAGTGGACGACCACCTAAGCATCGCAAGACACAGTCAGGATCGAGCAATGTCCCCGCTACGTCTTGGCAGCAGAGCATCAGACCTTGTGTTATCTGCGGTGAGGCTCACAAGGTTATTGAGTGCCCACAGCGCCACAATCACTGTTACAGGTGTGGCCAACGTGGACATCTTCGGGCAGATTGCACCAGTGGAGCAGGTACAGCATCTGCAGCAGCATCTACTCCAGCAGCTCCATGGCAGGATCGTGGCAATTCGACCTATTCTTCGGCTGGACGCCCATCGCCATCCCGTCAAGTGAAGGAGGTACACCAGACCACTGACGGACGCGCCTTCATGATGACACGTCAGGAGGATGATCAGTCGGCTGACGTCGCCGCAGGTATAATGTTGTTGTTGTCGTCGTAGCTTTGCATGCTTTTCGTTTAATGCATCTCTCCTTGCATTGCATGCATGTGTTGTGCTAGTCCGTTGTGTGCCGGATCACCCCCGCCTGTGAGCAAGTTTCGGGGACGAAACTTCCTTTAAGGGGGGAATGATGTAAGGACTGAGATTTTTGCAGTGTAGCTAAAGTCTTAGTTGACGATGTTTTTGTGTGTAATTTAATTACAAAAGTACTCGTCAAGTTTCGGGCGAAAACGAGTTAAAACGGAAATTCTACGCGATTTCCAAATTTCACTTAAAGTGAATAGTAACTCGATTTTCCGGAGAAGCCGCGGTGAGAAGTTGGCTTCTGGCTCGTACCGAACTCTGTTCATAGCAGTCCAATAGCTCGTTTCAACCGGGTCAGCTATTCTGGAACCAATGGCGCTGACGGATTTTGAGTTTGACTCACGGATTTCGAGAAAATCCAAAAATACATGTTTTATATGTATTTTTGTGTGTTTCTTTCGATTGGAACGAAAGGTTGGATTTTGTCGTGAATCCGTGGTCGATCGAGACGAAACGAAATTGTAGCTTTGTTATCTCCGAGGTGCTGATCGCACTGGTGCAATCCGTTCGCAAATCTGACGGACGGATCTGCGGAGATCGCGCGTTGATCGCGGAGTGGACGGTAGTGGCAAAACGGTATTTTCGCGAAAGTCGCGATATTTTATGTACCGTTTCGCGTGGGATCGCACGTAGAGGGGTGTTCGCGTGTTTTACACACGCTGTGTTGGACTCAGTAATAAATACTGAGGTTTGGTGGACTTATTTGCAAAGTTACACCTTGGTATTTATAGCTTTCTAGGGTTTGGTGCCACCTAACCCTAATCCTAGCCCTAGCCAACCACCCAGCAGCCTCCCTCTCCTTCCCCTGCACCTGCTGCGCGCTCCCAGGCCGCCGCCGACAGAGCCCCGGCCGGCCATCACCCGCGACAAGCCAACTTCTCTCTTCTCCATCTCTTTTCTCCTCCCCTCTTCCTCTTCGGGTTGTGTGAGGCCGGGGCTGTGCTCCTGCAGACCCTCCCTGGATTCACCGTGCTCTGGCAACTTCCCCCGCCGAGCGCGCCGCCGTCGCTTGCGCCGCGCAGCGCTCCTGCCCCCGTGGTGCGACTCCGGCCGAGCCTGGCGAACCGGGTTGCCCGAGGCCAGCCGGCGCCGTCGCCGGAACTCTCCCGCGCCGTTCCCCGAAGCCCCGCCCCTTCCGCCGGTCCGCCGCGCCACCAGCGCGCCCGCCGCGCGCGGCCTCGGCCGGCTGCAGCCGCCCAAACCGAGCCCCCAGGCCGAGCAAGCCTGCTGGCCTTTTTTCTCTGGCGCCGCCGCCACCGTGGACCACCGCCCGGCCGACTTCCCGGCCGGGCACCACTTCCCGGCGGTCGCCGCATCCCGGTGCGCCGGCGTCGCCGCCTCGGCCAGCCGCAGCCGCCCCAGCCCGCTCTGGCCGAGGCGAGCGTGCGACGCTCGACCCTGCACTACCGCCGCTTGGGTCCGCACGCCGAATCATCCTCCGACTCCCTGTAGCCCGCCTCCGCTCCGAGCTCCCCCGCCGCGTGGCCCGCAGCAACTCCTGACCCGAGCTCGTCTCGTGCGGGTCCGGTCCGCCGCCGCCGCCGCTTCCAGCCGCCGACTGAGGTGAGCACCTCACTCCTCACCTCCCCCGCATCCATCCCTGGCCTCCGCGCGCGCCGTCGTGCCGCCGGAAGCCGGCCGGAGCAAGCTTGCTCTGGCCAAGCCCGAAATAGGTCTTAGTTGGGATGGTTTACTGCTCCGAGATTCTCGAGCCTCTCCGATCTCTACGGAAGGGAGCATGATGATCCTGGCAAGTTTCTGATCATCGTGCTCACCTTGGTTTCTGTCGGGGAGACTCCGTTCCACTGTTTTGGTATTGTCGCTCCGTTTCAGCCTGTTTGGCTGCTGTTTTGGGTTTGCGCACTCTCATCCGGCGATCCGAGGCTGTCCTGATGCCTCCGGAGGTGAGCACGGTGATCGTTGGTCAGTGCTGATCACAGTGCTCACCTCACTTTGGATCAACAGTGTCCGGTTAGTTCTGTTCGGCGCGATCTTCCCTGACTGCGCGCTATTCGCTGAACCTTCGGGTTGCTCCCGCGCTCCCCACAGCGAGCCGCTGTGCTCCGGATCGTGAGCACGGACTCCGGTACGTCGAGACCTGTCAGTACGTGTCTCTGCGGACTTCGGAAGTCCTCGGTTTGCGTGAACGAGCCGCTTGATCGCTCAAATTACATAAAATGATGATATTTTATGTAATTAGAGGGTCTTTTATGCATTTGTGCTTCGCGTGGCTACTGTGGGCAGTGTGTAGGAGTTTGTATTGATCGCTGGACTGATTGTCCATGGTCCGTTAGCTTTCGCGGAAATCGGTAGGTCGATTTCGGTGCGTTTTTCGGCGAAATTCGCCGAAAGAACGCGGTTTCGGTTCGGATTCTTTCCAACGGTGTTTGGTTGCTTCGTGTTTTGTCGCTGAGCCTTGTTGGCTGGTCACCATCGTCATTTTGTGGGTTCGATGATGATAGGTGAGCGACGGAGGGTTCCGGTGTCGAAATAGACACTTCCGGGAACCCGGATTTGTACCATGATCCGGCGATGATCGTATGGTTGTGTTACCTCGTGTTCGCTGCCAAGGCATCCAAATTGGAGTGCTTTGGGGCAGCGGGTGACTCGTGGCACGAGTCGGTGAGTTCGGGACACTTAGTGGGTCCCGACGACGTCCCGGTGTGGTTTTCGGGACTTCCGGTGAGTTACGGGGATCGGTTTTGGGAAACCGATTACGGGGATCCTGTGTGGGGGTTTGTGAGTCTCGTGCTTTGGGTTAGTGGTTTGGATACTGACTTGGTGGATCTTCTTAGGTCCGGTAGACTTGTGCGTACTCAGTGTTCCGACGCGACAGTGACAGGTGGGTGCTTCGAGCTGGTAGTCGGTGAGAGCGTTTCACTTCCTTCTCCTGTTTTTCTATTCCTGTGTTTAGACTCTACATGTCATTGCTTGTTATCGTTTGGTTATCGTACCCCTTGATTGCATTGTATAGTTGTGGATAGACATGTAGAGCAGGTTGCATTTGTATTTCAGTATCTCTGTGGACCTTGGGTCCAGGCAACACATCGACTCTCTTGTCGTGTGTTTCGATCTGGTTGATCGAGGTTCGGCGTTATACGCTCTAGCTTCTATTTCAGTTTGGCATTGTACGCCCTCGTTGTTGGCTTCGGCCTAGGCACCGGCTTTAGCCGGGTTTGTTTTTGTTTGAGCATACCAGCATGACTTAGTCACGGCACTTGGGGGTATTCATGACACCGGATCGGTTTGGCCACCGATCGGAGGTGTACTTATCCGGATAGGTCGTCCTGCGGGGCGGATGGATCAGGTCGGTGCAGTTGGTGACAGATAGCGCTTGAGGTCTGTGGACCGATACAGCAGGCACAAATTGGGTACAGTTTCTGGTTCAGTACATTGAGGCATTCTTTGCATTGTTTTCTATACAGTAGCAGGTTTATTTATTGCTTCCTATTTATCTGTTGTAGCTACTGTAGTTCTATTTCATATCAGCTTACAGATATATATTTGTTTATCTATCTCCTTTGGTTTCCGGTGATTACGACTTGCCTTCGTGGCTCTGTCGTACCGACTGAGAAAACCATGGTTGCGGTTTCTCACCCCCCCTTTCCCCCAGGTGACAGAGACGAGGAGTTGGATTTTGAGCTCGACGAGAGGACGATCTAGTTAGACGGCAGTAGCGACCGTCACCCTGGTTATTTCTTTCCCGCTCTTAGTAGTTTTCTTAATAAATGGTTCAGTTAGATGTTTGAATGTGGTGATTTTCGTTATGCATGAGATTATGGATGTTTTATTATACATGAGATTGGAGTTTTCGATCTGTGGTTTTGGTTCTGTGGAGATTTGGTTTTCTTGTAGTCCTGCATCGTGTTTTTCTACCCCTCGAGGTAGTCGGTTTTCAAAATAAAGTTTCCGTGTGGGAAACAGTTTTAAAAAGGATGTTTGTTGTATTGTGCATTGCATCATCCAGCGCCTAAGGAGTGCTTAGAGGCATGCATCATTTTAAGGATTGTTAGCAGTATGGAAATGCATATCATGCTTTGGTTGTTGTTTGGTAAATGTAGGTTGTGGTTGTGATCCTGTTGTATCGTTGGTACGCCGTGCAAATACAAAGGAGACTCTGTCCGAGTGGACAGAGGAACTTTGTATTTGTGGCGGGTCAGTACGTCGCGTGGGCCAGATTAAAAAAAAAAAAAATGGCACGTTTTCCGCAACTCTGTTTTCAAAATGCTTTTAAAATCGGCCCCGGGGCGTGACACCTAGGCTCGTTTGGTTCGGGTGTAAGGCAAGAACTAGTTATACCGGGGATAGGTACAAGTATGAGTTTTTGTAGGAATAAGGGTATTTTTTTGTTTGGATGAAATTGTGAGTATAAGCTGGAACTAAAAAAATTGTGTTTGGATGGTTTTTGGGAATAAGAGGAATAGTTGGTAGTTATAAATAGAAAATAATAATATTATCCCTATAATTGAATTTTAAACTTGTAATTTTAAATTTTAAATTTTAACTTTTAAATTTAAATTAGAAATTAAAATTTTAAATTTTAATATTAAAAATATTAATTTTAAATATCAAATTTTAAATTTCAGACCAAATTTAAATTTCAAAGATATAAAATTACAAATTTAAAATTTAAACTTTAATAAAATTTAAAATTTGAAAACTTAAAAATATCAAATTTAAAATTTAAAATTTTAAAATATCAAATTTAAAATTTAAAATTGTAATTTATTAATTATAATTATAAAATTATAAATTTTAAAAATCTCTCTCTCTCTCTCTCTCTACCCGGACTTGTCGCATCACACGTTGTTAAATAATAATTTTAAATTTTAATATTAAAAATTAAATTGTAAAATTAAAAATACAAAAATCAAATTTATAATTTATAACATTAAAATTTATAATTAAGAATTATAAATTTAAATTTAAAAAAATTAATTATAATTTTAAATATTATTAAAATTAAAAATCTCTCTCTGTGTTTGCGTACAAGAGGGGAGATACACCTCCTATCCCCCTGCTTGTAACCATACCAAACGGGGTGTAAAATTGAGAAACCTGTTTGCAAAAATGGTGAAGTTTAGGACCAGATCTTTGTACATCTCTCCCAAACCATATATATATACTATATATATTATATATATATATATATATATATATATATATATATATTTGAAGTTAGCTATCCGTCCCAGTTTGGTTCAAGAAATTTTTTTTTTCTGGATTCTATAAAAATGTGGTGCTTCATATTATAATTTTTATCCTCAAAAATAAAGACTATAGGAGAAAATATATATTTTTTCATAAAAGAAAATTTAAAAAATAGTTTTTATATGTATTTTGGATAAACCAAACACCTCTTGATGTCCAACTCAGCGTCCAATCAATCATGGCACTAACTTGTAATCCAAAGAATACAATAGATGACGGCTCAAATTAAATATCTTTTTTCCTTAATAAAATAAAAGGTCGAGTACTGTATATATATTTTTTGCACGTATATTCAAAGTTTTGGCACTTTAGATAAACATGCAAAGCAACGTTGACAACTGCGAACGAATGTAAAAACTCAAGAAGTAGAGAAAAAGTTTGATAAGGATACTTATATTTTATATTCGTAACTAAAATGCATATTTTATAGAATAATATCTAATATGTCTTTCAAAACTTCAAAAATATAATTTATCGTTCAAAACTTTAATAAAATATAAAATTTATACCTGCTCGACCAAAATGTTCCAAATTTTTTTTTCAAGTATACCCCTGCTCGATCTCTAGGGTTCACTAATGGAATTGGGGTTTTAAGAACGGTATTTTAGAAACTGAGGGATAAGTTTAACTTGAATAGTATGTAGTAAAGGGTATATACGTAAACAAAACCCTCCTTTTTTAAATTGTTTGCATTAGTATTACTACTGCACTAGTAAATATTTCCATAAACCACGAATCAGCATCCAAAATATCTGCTAATAAAAAGATCAAGACTTACCCCTCATGCACATATATGGTGGATATATATAAAAAAGCATATAAAATCGATAGATGAGGTATGAAGTTATAACCAAATTGACTTTCAATATAGTAATTTAAACCAATAATTATATATGTCTAGAGAGGACTAAAATTCATGACCTCATGAAACTGAGGTGGTTTCGAATTTGCTCTAATACCATATTATCTAGAAGATCGATCTCATATATAGGAATGAATTAGGACTATACTTAGCGTAGCCAACCAAAAATTCATGAACTACTCGACCCAAAAAATAAAACACGGCCATGTATTCTTCATGTACAAAATTATAAGTTAGCGTAAATTGTAATTGATTGTCCTGTGTATTATCCCAACATTACGATTTGATTAATTTCTACACTTTTCACTTAACTATTTTTCTATCAAAAGTTTTACAAATAGAGGAATGTTTCAATACACCATAAATATTAAAATCTAATTCTTAATTAGTAAAACGTTGAATTGGGTTTTATATGAAGTAACCTGTTGAACAGGTTACCGATTTGAATTAGTTAATATGACAATATTGAAAAAAAAAAAAATAGTAGTATATACCAAATTTGTCAGCATTCTTTAAATATTAAATATCTTATTTACTTTGGTAACTTACCAAATTAGATAGTACCCAATTTTTTAAGTATCTAGCTCAAAAAAATTTTAAATTAATTTTTGAAGTTGGTATTATAATGTAAAATTTTAATTTTGAAATTTATATTAAACTATTAAATTTGAATCTAAATTGAACTTTTAATCTTAAAGCCAAATTTTAATTTTTGATTTAAATTGAAAATTTGAATTGGAACTTGAAATATTATTTTTAAATTTATGTTTTATACTTTAAAAAGATTTGATTTGATTGTATAATTAAGTTTAAATATATGTTTTGGAAATTCTTAATATTACATTCTTGGTTAGATAATTTGCAATATCCAACTATATTGCTTGTGAGGCATTTCGACAATATCACCAAATATTCTTAGTTCGGATATAGACTTAAAAATATTTTACAATGACTAAAAATACCCTTTTTTTAATAGTCGCTACTCCGTGAATATGGTACCTATAGCTCTTAATAGTAGAGTCACCTCTAGAGTTCATTTTATTACATCTAAACGACAGTCCATATAATAAAAATAAAGGATGGTCAAATATAATGTGCGTGCATTGATGAAATTAATACTCTTAACACTACAAAAAATCATGTATTTCCCGGCAGAATTTTAGAGGCGGTTGTATCAACCGCCTCTACAAAATTGGTACTTGTAATATAGAGATACTATTAGGGGCGGTTTTTAAAACCGCCTCTAATATGTTTTTTTTTTTTTTCATTTTCCCTCCACAGCCCCCCAAAAAAAACCCTCGCATGTTTTTTTTTTTCATTTTCCCTCCACAGTACCCCCAAAAAAACCCCTCGCCTGTTTTTTTTTTTTTTCATTTTCCCTTCACAGATCGACCCCCCCTCCCCCAAGCCAAAAAAAACCCTAGCCCTCTTCGATCTGGCATGGCCCCTGCAGTCCTTTTCGCATCAGCCTCCCTCCGACGAGGTTAATCGCGGCCGCACTCTCTTTCCCTCCGACGAGTTTGGTCGGCGGTCCTTCGCAACTCACTTTCCCTCTCACATGCGACGAGGTCTCGAGGGTACTGGAGCCCTTCGCAGCACTCTTTCCATCTTTGCACGGAATCAGGACTTCGGCCGCATCAACCTCACGCACGGTTGCTGCTAAGAGGATAACAGTGAGGGCCTCTGCTCCAAAACCCCTTTCTCTCCAAAACCCTTTTTTCTCTAAAAGTGAAGTGATTAATTGAAACCCCTTTTTCAGATCTGTGGATTTGTTGAAACCCAAGCATCCAAGCTTTAAGGTATTCTTCTCCAATTCTTCCCCTTTACTTTTGTTCAAATGGATATTAAATAGTATTTTATTTTAATTTTTTTCTTTTTCTGATTTTTGTTTATTTTTTTGTGGGCATCAAATTGGTTTTTTGTAATTTCTCCTCTAATGTGGGTTTTGGGATCTGAGTACTAGCCATGAAAATTTAGTTTTTTGTTGAATTAATTTAACTTTGGTTGATGAATGTAATTGTGCTAGTTTCGATAATGGAAATTAGGGTTTCATGAGTTAGGGTTTTTGGATCATTCCTTTGTGTGCCACCTTTTACAACAATATTTAAATGCATGCTTTTGCTAGTCTTTGTTGTCTCTCCTACTGCATATATTTGTTTATTAGATTTCAAATCTAAGATTGACAAAGTCCACTAAGGTATGGTTACAATAAGAGTGATTAAGTCTCACCACAATAACAGAGCAAGATCACGGCTTAATTAACCGCGAAGGTTTCGGTATTATTATATTCCTATTTGGAAGACCAAATGAGAGAGATGAGGGATTAAAGTTTCATTGTGTATGACTTGTGTGCTTAATTTAAAGGTCTATAAAGTGACCTACATAGCTGTTGAAATCTTTACTGTTTGAAATTCTCAATTTTACAACTTTATCAATCAATGAGTTATATTTCAAACAGTTAGTTAACTCTTGTATGGATTAATTGAAACCAGTTACTTTTATGATCATCATTTGTTATCAATCAATGAGTTATATGTCAAAGAGTTAGTTACTGAATGGATTAATTGAAACTAGTCCCTTTTTTTTTTAACTTTTTGACCATCATCTGGACAATATGTTTAGGTGTTTGTGTATGAACAATTGCTAGTTTGGTGTATCATATATAGCTTGCTATACTATAGGCTCATCCTTTGTCGTATGAAAATTCTCATGAGTAATACTTTTCATTACTACATTACATACATCATATGCCAACCAAAGTTACCAAATTTTAGGCGAAAAAAGGCATTTCACTTGCTATCCAAGACCTTATGGATTTGACATATCATTATCTGACTGGTCTATAATACATTTTATCATAATGAAAGAGTCTGGATATAGAAAAACCAAGAACTTCTAAAAGGAGTATAGACATTTCTAATTCGAACAAGTGGCTTAACCCTTCTTGTCTAAGGTTGGACTCTCAAATTCTGAGATGTGTGTTGAGATCTTAGATCATACTATTCCTCGTTTCTTCATATTTTAGCTCTTGTTCTACAAATATATTATCTTGCATGTTAATTAGTCCAAGATTAGAATTGCTCCTACAATTCAAACAAACATTAGAAAATTTTTTTTTTTTTTTTGAGAAATAGGTAGCACGCTACCCGCTTTATTTATTTCATTTAAAAATAAACTTAGCTAGAAATGTGAATCAACTAGGGTTCGAACTTGGGACCTTGGGTATTAACCACCAAGCCCTTTGCCACTTACTCTAGGGACGGTCTGTCATTAGAAATTTTATTGATAACAACAAATCATAGAAATTAAGTATTTCAGTCTAATAATCCATATGTATCAATCCAAAAAAAGAAGGAAAAAAAAAAAAAAACTGAATATGCGAACTTCTAGTCAGAAATGTGACATTTTGTTTCATACTAAAGATTGGGATATATAGGCGAGAATAATGCACGATTTGAAATCTAAAGTAATTAAAATGCATAAAATATCATCTAGTACTACACTGAATGGCCTATTGGGTTCAAATATTCCTTGCATATAATGCACAATAAATTAGGAACCCTCAGATTTCCAATGGAAGCATATTAAAAAATTTCTATTCACCAAAATTAATTATATGTATTAGTCTTGACTCCAACCAACCAATTGCATTTGATGTATAAATTCTAACTGTTTCTTCACATCTTGATTAGCTCAACTTCTTGCCTTATAGATGAAACATACATGTATTTTTTTTTTTTCAGTTGTTTAATCACATAAATGGACAAGAGTTGGATGACGAAATCTCGAAGCAGTACCGAATATAAAGAAGGAGTCAACCAATTTCTTAATTTTGCATTTCAAAATGCATCACATAGTGGCAAAATTATGTGTCCTTGTATTCGTTGCGTTAATTGTTCTTTCCAAACATATGATGATGCTAAGGTACACTTGATATGCGATGGATTTTTAAGAGGATATACTCGTTGTATTTGTCATGGAGAAGATCCTATAACATCATTATCCTCTACAAACCCTGCTGCATCTTCCACCTCTAATCAGACCTCTTATTTACAAACAAACACAAGTAGATTAGATGACATGGATGGTCTTTTGCATGCTGCTATGGGTATATTTAGTGAGGGAACTAATGAGATAAACTTAGTTGCAAATGAAACAAATGGACAACAATCTAGTAGATTTGTTACTATAGAGCAAGCTAGTGAAGAGGTTGATGCACAGCAGCATACAGAAAGGAATGATGCAGAACATCATAGAGGAAGCTCTTCTAGGGAAACAAGCGAGTTTTTAAAGTTTTTAAAAGATGCAAATGAAGAGCTTTATCCTGGTTGCAAGAAATTTTCAAAATTATCATTCATAATTCATTTATTCCACTTAAAATGTTTAAATGGATGGACAGGAGAATCATTTAGCATGTTGCTTGAGCTATTGATTGATGCATTTCCAGAAGGAACTTCATTGCCGCGGTCCACATATGAGGCAAAAAAGGTCATCAAGGCTTTAGGACTTAGCTATGAAAAGATTCATTGTTGTCCAAATGATTGTTTGCTATTTCTGGGTGAGAAAGCAAATGATGAAGTGTGTCATGTATGTGGTTCATCTCGATGGGTTATCAAAAAGCAAGTGGATAAAGAAAAAAAAACTCAGGATGAGGAAACAAACAATGTTCCTATTAAAAAAAAAAAGGCAGCAAAAGTGCTTCGATACTTTCCATTGATACCACGACTTCAAAGACTTTTCGTATCCACAAAAACAGCAAAGGATATGAGATGGCATGAGGAGGGTCGCGTAAAAGATGGATTGTTAAGACACCCTGCGGATGGTAAGGCATGGAGGGCATTTGACGAACGTTATCCAGATTTCTCCTCTGATTCTCGCAATGTGAGGCTTGGTCTTGCTAGCGATGGTTTCAATCCATTTAGAACAATGAATACTACTTATAGTACCTGGCCTGTTGTTGTTATTCCATATAACTTACCATCTTGGATTTGTATGAAGCAGTCTAATTTTATCTTATCGATGATTATTCCAGGTGAAAAAAGTCCAGGAAATGATATTGACATTTTCTTACAACCCCTAATAGATGAGCTAAAACAATTGTGGGGGGGAGTAGATACATATGATGCTTCCACTGGACAAACATTTCATTTACGGGCTATGTTAATGTGGACTATAAATGATTTTCCTGCTTATGGAAATTTATCTGGATGGAGCACTAAAGGAAAGTATGCATGTCCATGTTGTGCTGAAAATACACATTCTAAGTGGTTGTACAATGGTAGAAAATATTGTTATATGGGTCATCGTCGATGGTTACCCGAGGATCATACTTTTCGATATCAAAAATATTACTTTGATGGTAGTGAGGAGCTAAGAATGGCACCTGAAATAGCAAGTGGAAGCAATGTACTAGGACAATTAGAATCTGTGAAAGTCACTTTAGGAAAGCTTCCAAATGAAGAAGGCAAATTTATGAACAATCGAAAGAAAAATAAAAAAGGCAAAAGAAAACGAAAAAGACAAGTACTGGATGAGATTGGAGAGTCACATGAGCAAGATTTAGGCACAATGAGTGAAGCACGTTGTGATGCTATGAAGTGGTGGAAGAAAAAAAGTATATTTTTCACTTTACCTTATTGGGAGCATAACTTGATACGTCACAATCTGGATGTGATGCATATAGAGAAAAATGTGTTTGATAATTTTATTGGAACTTTCTTGAATCTTGATAAGAAATCAAAAGATAATCTTCAGGCCCGTCTAGACTTGATAGATTTGGGTATTAGACCTGAGCTCCACCCTCAAATTCTTGCTAATGGTAAGAGAAGACTACCTCCAGCTTGCTTTACGATGTCAATGGATGAGAAAAGAACTCTTTGTCAAGTTCTCAAAGATTTGAAAATGCCCGACAGTTATGCTTCAAATATTTCTAGATGTGTAAATCTCAAAGAATGCAAAATTACCGGACTTAAAAGTCATGATTGTCATATTTTAGTTGAAGATATTCTTCCACTTGCATTACGGGCATGTAGTCCTTCCAATCAAGTTACTTTTGTAGTAACTGAGGTGGCGAACTTTTTTAAGGCAATATGCTCTAAAGTGTTAGATGTTGATGAATTGGACAAAATTCAAAATCGCATCGTATTGACACTTTGTCATATGGAGAGAATTTTTCTTCCATCATTCTTCACTATCATGGTACATTTATGTGTTCATTTGGTAGATGAGATAAAACTTGGAGGCCCCGTACAATATAGGTGGATGTATCCTCAAGAGAGGTATATTCTACTCAATTTTTCATTATCTTATTTAAATTTTCCTTTTTTTTGTCCACGATGTCAACTTTACTATTCCTATCTATTGTAGGTTCTTTGTTCGCTTAAAATCATATGTTCGCAATAGAGCTCATCCTGAAGGATCAATTGCTGAAGGGTATATAGCTGAAGAGTGTTTAACGTTTTGTTCAAGATATTTAGATGGAGTTGAAACAAGGTTCAATAGACCTGTGAGAAATCCTGACCCACTTACAAATGAAGTACAACGATTGTACTTGTTCTCAAGCGCGGGTCGAGCTATAGGAAAAGTTGAAGATATTGTCTTGGATGATAAATCATGGGTCCAAGCACATCGTTATGTATTACGTCATTGCGATGAAATACAGGGATTTCGTCAGTGAGTATTTATCATTATATATTTATCACTATTTTTAATTACTAATTCATATATATAATAGTAGTACATAAATAATAGTTACCTAATTTTTTTTCCTTATACATGTAGACAATTCATTGATATGGAAAAAAGAAAACGTCGCCGACATACTCACTTAACCGCACAAGAAATAGAAAATTTAGTGAATGAAAAATTTCATGAATGGTTTGACAAGCAGGTAATTTTGAATTGTATAGCTATATGATATATTATACTTACTATTTCTAACCTAATTGTGTTGTTAATGATATAGGTTATGAAAGCGGATGATTCAGCTATTTCCGAAAAAGTTGCAACGCTTGGTAGGGGTCCTAATAAAGTAGCTAAGCGATTTTCAGGATTTATCATCAATGGATTTCGATATCATACGATATCTCGTGAGGAGAATATGTTGACACAAAATAGTGGTGTGGTTAACACATCAGAGATAGATGGTGTGAATTACTATGGCAGGCTTCGCGATATTATTGAATTAAATTACTATGGTAGTTTTAAGGTTGTCTTATTTAAATGCGATTGGGTAGATGTCCATCACAGTTCGGGAATCAAGCAAGATGAATTTGGGTTCACCTCTGTAAACTTTTCTCGTTTAATACACACAGGTGAAAAGTTGGAACATGATCCGTATGTATTTTCATCTCAAGTTGAGCAAGTATTTTATGTACAAGATCCACATCACCAGAATTTGTGTGTTTTTTTTCGGTGGTAAGTTTTGAACCAAGGGGGATTCTTGTGAACAATGTGTTTTAAGTTCGTAATTCTTCGGTTCTTTCTGAAACGGTGTAATTGGCACATCTAATTTTAACTCTTCGGGGATAATAAGGAAAATTTTTGAATTGAGGGGTTGCTTATTTTTACTCTTTGTCGATAGACATGAGGAAAAACAGCTACTCACTTGGCACAATTATATTATGTTAGGGGGCACATTTGAAGAAGTCTAATGGTTGTTCCGTTCGCTGATGTGACACTGGATATCTAATTTCCCCCTCTCGGGGATAACAGAACATTTTAATGTAGGTATTATCTTGCTGGAGAATTGAGAGAGTAGGAAGGGGATAAATGAGGCTAGTTCTTTACTACCTCCAAATGTTCAAAATATAAATGAAGACGAACATCCGAATTGGATTCGGATTGATGCAAGTGAAGATGATACAATTGGTATTTAGATCGTTTCATGTAATCTGACATTTCATGTAATCTGAACTGAGACTTATGTAATATGCTATATTTGTTTTTTGGATTTTGTTTATTATTTCTAATGTATGTTTTTATATTATATTAAAAGTAATCTTTTGAGTTTGTTTTATATTTTTGTTAAACTTATCAATTGGAACACGGTATGCATACGTAAGCTGAACTTTCATTTCTAATTATTTTTGTTAGTTTTCTTATCCTTGTATAGCATAGACAATGACTAGAAGATCTAGAAGGCTACGCAATTGCAAAATAGTGAGCATTAACTCTCAAAATGAGGCCACGCAAGAGCAATCACTTGAACAAGAGCAACGATCATCCCAAGGACAGCAATCAGCTTCTTCACAACCTCATATCGGTAATGAGGATCAAAGCAACAACGAGCAACAAAGTGATGCACAAGAAGGGCGAGGCGTTTGGATTGTCGGTAATTTTTTTAACATTACCAATTTAGTTTATGCTCATATGTCTTTCTTTCTTTTAAAAAATATTATTTGCTTTTTAGGTAACAATGGACAGCATCGTAGAAAGCGAGGACGAACTACAATGGCAGATATATGGAATTTGGCTGAAGAGGAAAGGATAAAAGTTGAAGTAGACAAGTATGGATGTCCATGTACTGAAGAAGGAGCTGTGCTTAGCTCATTTTTGGGAGTTATTGCAAAGAATGGACGATATGCACCTCTAGATATTTCTAGATGGGATAATAAAGCACTTAATTCATACAAAGATAAAATGCTTAAGCTTATTGAGGTATATATTCATTTACTCACTGTTGTCTATTTGCTTTGTACTTGCATGTATTTTATTTCTCAATTTCTTACTTCTATCTTGATTATTATTGCTTTTATGTTTTTTATTTTTATTCTAATGTCTATATACATGGTAAGCAGTCAAAATTTTCATATCCGATTGGTACAAGAGATTGGGTTCTAGCATCATTGAACAAGAAATGGAGAGACTACAAGAGTGAATTAAAGTCAGAATATTTTCTTCCAAAAGAAAAGTCTGTAAATGAGATAATGGCTAATGTACCACAAGACGTCATTGAAGATCAATGGTGTAGGATGGTATCAGAATGGTGTACAGAGAAGAGCAAGGTTGCAATTTTTTTTACTAATCTTGATATCTTTATTTTAGAACTTCTATTTTCAACTTATAGTTATGTTTAACTAACCTATTATTCTTTTGGTGGATAGAAACTTTGTGAAGCAAATACTGCAAATTCAAGGAAACAAAAGAATGCTCACACATCCGGTAGAAAAAGCCATGCAAGGCGAAGGAAGGAAATGGTTGTCTACCGTTATTATTTTTTTTGACTTTTGATAACTTGGTGACTTGAGAGAGTAGAAATTTTTTTCGTCGTTCTGTTTGAAATAGAAGAAATTTGACCCACTCTCATGTTTCAAGAGAACATTTAACATAGTTTAGACCGGATTTGAATGTGAAGGCATTAATTGTATGCACTTATCCATAGATGTACATTTTGGTAGTTTAGACAATAAGGTTGCTATTTTTCTATTAGTTCTAGATCCAAATTCAAATTCCAACCTGTTGATCAATTAAACCCATGTTAACAACAAATAATTGGTTCATGTTCAGGTCATTGTGTTCACATATTGCCCCCCTTAGTTACTCCAGAAGCAAGCAGATACTATTTTAGCTATTTCATAGGTTTCGAGTGGCTTGGACTTGATCAACATACGGAAACTGTTGTGACTATTTTGTTGGTTTTGCTCAGCGTGATCTAATATGAAATTCTTTGCTTTTGTTACTTCTCCTTTCATAAGGATTCTATGTTGTGTTGTTTTCTTATGTTTTCTTACGTTTTCTTATGCTCATAAACAAGTATTGCTGATTACTGGGTTTCAGAGGACTTAGTAAGATTGTTGAATCTGCATATGCTACACTTGATTTCTTGCATCTAGTATATGTCTTTGACTATTTAGTATTGTTCTGCCTATCATGACTGTTTTCTCTTTTCTTCTGAATTTGCTATATAGGGTTGGTTTAACTCGGTGTATCACCTTACAGACTTTGTTAACTCTTCGGCTATTACACTATATAGAGATCAGTTTTTGCCGTATTGTGCTTTTGGGTGAAACATGACAGCCCCTTTTTCGGGCACTTTATTTGGTTTCCCTTTGAGGAATGCAAATCAGGCAGCTGTTTGTACACTTTCCAGGCAAACATACTTGGATGATGATATTCTTTTGCTGTTTTCACAGCTTTATGAAGAAGCTGTGTTTTCTATGCTCTTTCTTTGAAGCATACTCTCAATTGAAATGTATATATGGGATGTTGGTATGAATGAGCCACGGAAGTTGCACTCTGCTATTTAATGGTCCTTTTGCCTGAAATTTATATTTTGTAGTTTTTGTTGGATGATAATCTAACATTTTTGCGGTTAATTTTGTAGGAAAAGGAATATGGAAAGGAACCGGATAGACTAACATTTTGGGAGATTACGCATAAGAAAAAAACTGGAGAATTTGTTGATTCTGATACAGAAAGAAAAGTAGTAAGTATAAAAATTTATTTATTTGTTATTTTTAAATACTTTTTTTAATGTTATTTGATGGTTTCATGAGAAAATTTTAAAATTGATCAGAATGCTGCGCGTAAAGAATTGGATGGAGTTGTCTCCCAAGGTATTGAGCCAACTAGTGAGTTGATTGAAGAGCTATTTACAAAACACATAGGGCCCGAGCACAATGGTCGTGTGAAGGGCTTAGGCTTGGGACCTACGCCAACTAGCTACTATCGGCTAAATTGTTGGGGCTTGCCTTCAAACAATCAACCTTCTGCAAGCGACGAACGGTCAAGAGAGGTGGATAAACTAAAAGGGGAGATGAAAGGCTTACAAAAAGAAGTGGAACGTCTACAAGCATTAATATCTAAAAAATTTCCTGAGGAGAATCTAGGATCCCCATCACCTACATCCAGTCCACCGATTAACCTACAGGCAAGAAATTTTAGAATATTTTTTCTTGTATTTCGTATTTTCTATCAACTAATTACTATTGTTTGAACTAATATAAATTTATTGCATGTTTTACTTTCAGGTTGTAGATCATGGTAGTGCAAATTGTTCTTCTCCTAACATTCGGTCATCAAATTCAAGTCATGAACCACAAACCAATCTTCATGGGCGAACCGTTTAAATGCAACCAGTGAAAGACAACAATCATATTTTGTTTACTTAAGAACTCAATGGATTAAAAGACGAGTCACATTTTGTTTAGTAAAGTACTCGTGAATTTCTTTTTCTTATTTTTTGTTGAAGTTTAGACTGACATTATGCATTTTGGTGCATCACAAGTTATTAGCTGCTATATATGTATGTTCGGGATAGTCGTTTTGTTTTGATGTGTTATAAAATGATTAGCTACTATGTGATGGATTGCTTTATATTAAAATTTGATACTTGATGATCATTTGGTTAGTACACTTTATAGATTATATTTTATTGGTTTATGTCTTAATTTGTTTTCAAGTTTGGTATTTATTTGTTGATTTGGAATCAATAACTTTGATTTTAAAAATACAGTAATTACTTGTAAAAATATATATAATTTGGATGATTATTACAATTTAGCAAAATATGTACCGGCGGTTTTAACCCGCGGTTACAATATTAGATAATTAGATTTTTCCTTAACAGAAATTTAAGTTAGATGGAGGTTTAACCGCCGTACAAATGTAGAATTACAGAATTTTAATTAAGTTTAACGGCGGTTAAACCGCCGCTGTATAAATTTCTAATGAAATACTATCTCAATAATAAGCAACGTTTAAAACCGCCGGTACTGAACCGCCGCAATAAATTTATCCTTACCCCGGCGCCGTCGTCGAAAACCGCCGCTACAATGTAGAGACCGGTGTATTCACGGCACTCTACCGGGGTCGGTTGAACCCGCCGCTACTGTTATAGAGGCGGTAAACGCCGGTAAAACACTCATATAACGCCGGCAAAATGGTATTTTTACTGTAGTTGTTCTTAAAAAGAAAATATATTTTGAAATTAAATAGATAATATCTAAAAAAGATATTTTAAAATAAAATGGGAAAATATCTTTTATAGGATTTTCACACCCGTAATCTGTTATGGAAAACTTACTTTTGAAATTAAATAGAAAAATTTATATTTTAGGATTTTCACATCAGTAATCTGTTATAGAGAACTAACGTATTCATTGCTATTCTATTTCTATTTTTATTTTTATATTTAAAATTTTTCGTACGGAAAGAGAAAAATGGGCGCTAATTTTTCCGCCGAAAAATGGGTCTGTCGACAGACCCAAATTTGAATATACGTGCTTTTATATATAGTATAGATATACTAGTAAAATGTACGTGCAAATGCACATAATAATTATTAGAAAAAGTTATAATTTTTTTAAATTATTTTTTAATTTTAGGCCATATTTTATATGATTGCCAAATATGTATCTAAAAAATTTAAAATAATAAATCAACAGCTATAAAGATATCTTTAAATAGATTAATAATTAACAATAATCTTTAATACAAAAATTATTTTGAAATTAAATAGAAAAATAAAATCTGTTAGATAGAAATTTTAAATTAAATAGAAAATAAAAATTCCGTTATTCTAAAAATAAAAATTATATTGAATTAAATAAGATATACTAAAAAAGATATTTAAAGAGAATAGAAATAATGTCTTTATAGGATTTTCACACAATGTATCTGTTATATAGAACTTACTTTGAAATTAAATAAACAAATTTATATTTTAGGATTTTCACATCAGTAATCTGTTATTTAAGAGGAACTTACGTATTCATTGGCTGTTTCTATTTTATATTCCTATATTTTAAAATTTTTCGTACGGAAAGAGGAAAAAAATGGACGCCTAAATTTTTCCGTCCGAAAAATGGGTCTGATCGCAGACGCCAAATTATTGAATATACGCTGCTTTTTTTTTTTTTTTTATATAGTATATATATATAATATATAATATAATATATATATATATATATATATAAATTGAGCCTCTATGCCCTTTTAAAAGTACTAAATCATTGGTCTTGTAAGTTTTTAACCCTTGGATTAAGGGATGGTCGCGGTTAAGATGCATGTAGGGGCCTAGGGTTTGAGTGGCTGGTTGGTGAATTAGTATAATCTACGATGAAATGATCAAAAGCGTGGATATAACGGTAAAAAAAATTTACAAGCACCAAATACTTGTCTTTTACAAGACCATAGCCGTGCTATATATTATATATATATATATATATAATACTATATAATATATATAATATATATATAGAGAGAGAGAGAGAGAGAGAGAGAGAGAGAGAATTGAGCTGGAATATTATCGATAGCAAACGAGCTCCGTTGCCACCCATTTGTTTTCGATAATCGAGTCTCCAAATTGACGATCGACACTATTGAACATGATCTATACCACTTGAAGTATTTAGAAATCAAATTTCATACCTTTTCGATATCATTCTCTTGTCCATCAAAAGTGGACACAAAAATGAACGGCTGAAAATAAGTATTCTTTAAAAAGTGATGATAGAAGTTTTGTAATCACAATCAAGAGTATAGATCTTATTTTAAACAGTTTAAAAAAATTTTTAACCAAAATTCAACTTATTTGGTTATCTTTATGCCGTTAAATGAGAAACGTCTCATATCGACCGTTAAAATTATAAATTTTAAAACTTTTTGATCATTAGGCCAATGATGTCGGAAAAAATTTGAAATTTACTTTCTAGATACTTCAAATGGTATAGATCAGGTTCATCGGTGTCGATTGTCGATATGGAGGTTGGATCATCGAAAACAAATGGGTAGTAAAACGGCTCGTTTACTACTGATAGTAGTCTAGCAAAACATCTATATTATATATATATATATATATATAGGCTAATGTTACTATCCTATTAATAGGATAGGAGCACTTGTCCTATCAAGTTGTTCTTGATGATCGAGATTCCGAATCGATGATCGGAACCGTTGAAGTTGATCTAGAGTATTTGAAATATCTAGAAACTAAATTTCATAAATTTTGATAATGGTTTACACGGTGATCAAAGTGTCGTAAAATCGACAATTTTTAACGGCCTATATGAGCCCTTTGCTTGTTTAACGGTGTAGAGCAATCCAAATTGCTTGAATTTTTAATAGCAAATTTTTATACTATTTAGATAATGTTTGATAACTCTGATTACGAACTGAGAAAGTCTAACATCTATTTTAAGAAGGTTATTCATTTATGACCGTTCATTTTTCAACTCTTAAGATGAACTTGATGATGATTTTTAAATAATACAAAATTTGGTTTCTAAACATTTCTAATTATGTAGATCAACTTCAACGGTGCCGATTATCAATTTGAAGTTCCGATCATTCAAATCGATTTGATAGGACAAGAATCCCAATCCTATTAATAGGATAGTAGCCGGACCCTCTATATATATATATAATATAGAGTTGAGCTAGGAATACTCTCAAAAGCACATGAAGGGTGCTTTTGAGTTGGATGGATGGATGATAGAGTTGAGTGCATTGGTAGGTTGGTAGTAGGTGGAAAGTATTTGACTTGCATCCAAGGCTATTATAATCAAGAGTAAATCCAAGGGCTAAAAACCTAATAGCACCAAAGGAAGTGATAATTCATAATTATTATTAGTCACTTCTATTATATAAAATATATAAATAGGTACAGTAGTGAGGACTCCTGTTTATATAGTTAGTTAATTATTATAATAAATATAGATATGCAGCCGGATCATATAATAGAAATAACTCAAATATTAAAGTTGAGGGAGTGTTTTCAATATAGCTTATAGTAAAGGGTTCGCGATACGTTTTACCCGAGTCTTCGCTCAGTAACGATCGACTTCTTTTTCCCCGAAAGGAAACGAACGTTTCTCCGCCTCCTCCGAAACCCTAGCCCTAACCCTTAGAGCTCCACCCCGAAGCGAAAACCCTAGGAAGGAGGAGGAGGAGGAAGAAGGTGTGGTGAGGAAGGAGCCATGCCGAACCTGGAGTGCCGCATGTACGAGGCCAAGTACCCGGAGGTGGACATGGCGGTGATGATCCAGGTGAAGAACATCGCGGACATGGGCGCCTACGTTTCGCTCCTCGAGTACAACAACATCGAGGGGATGATCCTCTTCTCCGAGCTCTCGCGCCGCCGCATCCGCTCCGTCTCCGCCCTCATCAAGGTCGGGCGCCAGGAACCCGCCATCGTCATCCGCGTCGACCGCGACAAGGGCTACATCGACCTCTCCAAGCGCCGCGTCTCCGAGGAGGACGCCCTCGCCTGCGAGGAGCGCTACAACAAGAGCAAGCTCGTCCACTCCATCATGCGCCACGTCGCCGAGACCCTCGACCTCGACCTCGAGGACCTCTACCTCCACATCGGGTGGCCTCTCTACCGCAAGTACGGCCACGCCTTCGAGGTCCAAGCGAAACCCTCCCTTTTCCCTCCTCTGATCCGATGCTAATCTTAATTCCCCCCGTTTTTTTGGGCTATTAAAATTTTTTTTAAAAAAAACTCTTTTTTTTTTCAACTTTTCCTGCTTAATTTTGGGCAAATAAAATTTTATTTAGATCACGGAACGTTGATTTATATCAATTAAGGCACAGAGCTTCAATTCTGTTTTAATTAGGTCACACTCACTCCTTTGAGGTCCACGTAAAACCCTCCTTTCCCCTTCCTTGATTCGATTCTAGTTATAATTCCCTTTTTTAGGGGTTATCAGAATGAGAAAAGAAAACTGTTTTTTTTCAACCTGTTCTGCTTAATTTTTGGGTAAGTTGCACAATTGGGCACTAAACTTCAATCCGTTTAGATCATCGAACTTTAATTTGTCTCAATCAAGACGCAGAGCTTCAATTTCTGTTTTAATTACCTTCGAGGTCCATACAAGACCCTCCCTTTTCCCTCCTCTGATCCGATCCTAATTTAATACCCTTTTTTGGGTTTACTAAATGCAAAAAGATGTTTTTTTTTTCTAGCTTAACTTTTGGGCAAAGTAACATTTTGTCTAGATCACGAAACTGTAATTTATATCAATTAGGGCACTGAACTTCAATTTCCGTTTTAGTTAGGTCACACTCCTTTGAGGCTCACATTAAACCCTCCCTTTTTCTTTCTCTGATCCGGTCCTAATTTAATTTTCTTTTTCTGAGGTAATTAAACAAAAAAAATACTTTTTTAAAAACTTTTTCTGCTTAATTTTTGGGTATATTACACTATTGGTCACTAAACTTGAAATGAAAATTTGTTTATATCACCAGACTTTAGTTTGTCTCAATTAAGGCACAGAACTTGAATTTCTGTTTTAATTCGGTCACACTTCTTTGAGGACGATGCAAATACTCCTTTTTCCCTCTTCTGATCCGATCCTAATTTTCATTCCTATTTTTGTTGAATTAAAAATCCCTCTTTTTCCTAACTCTTTTCTGCTTAAATTGATAAAATAATGTATGGAACTTATGTTTTGTTTAGATCCGATTATCTAATGTCTATAAGTTTTGATTTTGGTACTAAATCTTTCGATTTTGTTTGTTTTGAGCTGCTCTTTAGTTACAAATTTGGGCAAATCACTTGCTTTAATGGAAATGTAGTCACCTGAATCACATTAGATATTCTAATCAAGCCTATGGAAATAAGCAATGCATTTCATATTCTGAAATGGAAGAGCCCAAACGGCTCGAATCAAATGAGCTAAAAGGTTAGACAGTAGAATCAAAACTTTTAAAGGTTAGGTATTTGAATCAAAATGGGTCATAATTCAGGTAAGTTCCATACATTTTGAACCCAAAATCTTTGTTGGATGTTTGTACAATTTCACAATTATGGCATATTGTGGCATCTCTATAGGCATTCAAGTTGATAGTGTCAGATCCCGATTCGGTTCTTGATTCCCTCACGCGGGAGGTGAAGGAAGTCAGTCCTGATGGGCAAGAGGTGATGCTGGGTTAGCCGTAACTTTTTTTTTCTCTTCCTTTAGGTTTTTGCGATTCTTGTATGCTTAAAATTTGGATGCTGTGCAGGTGACTAAGGTTGTTCCTGCAGTGACCCCAGAGGTAAAGGATGCCCTGGTGAAGAATATCAGGAGGAGGATGACGCCACAGCCATTAAAGATACGTGCTGATGTTGAGATGAAATGCTTTCAGTTTGATGGTGTTCTCCACATTAAGGTTGCAGAGTGTTCATTTTATGCCACGATATAAGCGCAGTTTGCTGATCTGTTTTTCATGATTATACTTAAATTGCTGCTTTTTGCTCTTGAGAAAATGTTCTTCTTCTGTGATAAACTATTCTCTGAGAAGGAGCTTGCACTTGACCAATCAATCGCATTTTAGGAAGCTATGAAGAAAGCAGAAGCTGCCGGGACCGACGATTGCCCTGTGAAGATTAAACTTGTTGCTCCTCCTCTCTATGTTCTCACAACACAAACTCTTGACAAGGTTCGTGGGAATCTCTATTTATCATCTAATGATAATGAATGATGAAACTCGCATGAATTTCTCTTGCAAACGAAGTTTGAGATTGTGATTCTTTGGTCTTATATCGTGGAGTGAATGACCTACACCCTTTGTTTCATTATATTTTTTTAACTTCTCATAATGAAATGGTATTACAATATGCTCATCTGATTGATGAATACATTGGATATTTTGTTGAGAAGAAAAAAGAAAAAACCTCTTGCTGGATACATGCAGATGGCAGTCTGAGTCATAACTATTGTTTCCTTTGTATGCCTACCAAAATTCTTTTATGCCATCTGCTCTGCACAGGAGCAAGGTATATCAATTCTCAATTATGCGATAAAGGTTTGTACGGAAGAGATAGAACGCCACAAGGGGAAACTTACAGTGAAGGAAGCACCAAGAGCTGTAAGTTTTATTTCCTATTCTGTATCTTTTAGAACAGGTTCTGTTTTATAGTTTCTTTTGCAAAACTACGGTAGCGAGAAGCCTGGATGACTTTTTGTAATTTTGTTTGACAATCATTTACCTGACGCAAAGGATACAGCTCCCCCAGCTCAGCCCTCTGTTCAGAATCAGGAAACAGATGTCATTCTGTTATGTTTTTTTTTTTTTTTAACAAAGATCAAACAAGATGGCATATTATGAGCAAAATATGAAGAAACAAAAACAAAACAATAACGGTGCAGAGTATGCTGCTTTAATGTGCTTGTCTGAAAAAGAATTAGTTTGAGAGATATCAAATCTTCCTTTCTGGACTGATCAGAACTAACCCATCTTTTGTGATTTGGGGCTTCTGCAACTATGTCAACTTAAATTTGATTTTGCAACTTAGACCCGCTTTTTGGTTTTAATTTGTGAACAGAGAACTACCTCTATAGTCTTAAACAAGGATTTAAGTGCCGTGGCACGGGGTCGTGCTGGAAACTTGCTGGCACGGCACGGTGCATGCCGAGCCGTACTGATACGTGCCGGTCAAAAAAATTCTTGTGTGCCGACACATAATAGCATAAAATATTTATTTTTTTAGCAACAAAATATTCTAATTATTTATTATGCCTTTTTATCACATCTTTTGAATTTATTGAGAAAATTACTTACTAATTTAAGAATAGAGGGTTTTGAGCTGTGCCATCGGCATAGGGTCTGTATCGTGCCGGTATCTTGTTGGCACGGTACGGAACGGTGGATACGGCTTGTGCCGATGGGCACTTAAAACCTTGGTCTTAAATATATGCTATGCCCCTTGTAATAAACATATGCATAAAAAATTACTTATTTTGGCCCACCGAAAAATTTTTCAGCTGGAAGTAGGAAAAAAAAAGGTGTTAATTTTGCAGAACCAAAAAACATGTTTTTTAAAGTATTTTTTATTGAACTTGCAATAAAATTTTCCTATGCTATCGGTATATGCCTTTTCGCTAATCGAAACTTTGGATTGATGGATCTATAGGTGAGTGAACGGGATGACAAGCTACTCGCGGAACACATGGCCAAGCTCCGGACGGCCAACGAGGAGGTTGATGGAGATGCGGGCAGCGAAGAGGAGGAAGATACAGGGATGGGAGAACTTGATGTGGAGAATTCTGGTGTAGGTATGGATGATTAAAATATCAACTATCTAATGAGGTTTTGAGCACTCAATCATCTGGGTTTTCTTGTATAGCATCAGTTAGCATGCCATCCATATATTTGTCATTTGTCGAACTTAAATTATAATATTGGATTTCCTTAGACTGTAATAGGTTTCTTCTCTGATACTTCGCCTTTTTAGATTGTACTACAGTTTTGAGTGAAAGCTTTGTTCCTATTTTTAAGTTGTGCTCGTATGCATGAATATCTTGTGCAGTATCTCCCTCTCTTTCTTGGTTTATTCAAGAGTTGTGTTGTCGATGATGGAAAGTATGAAAAGACGTCCGCAACTGCGTAAAACACTTGCTCTTATTTATTTATTTATTTATTTTCCTTGAGATATGATAAATCACTTTGGCATTTGGGTTGTTATTGCTCTCATTATTATTTGTTTTTTCCCCCTTTTTCAAGTTCATTGATGTAATATGTCATTAAATGTTAATATTGCAACTGCTCAATATGGTATTGTTACTGTCTTTAGGCCCCTTTTATACTGTTCATTTTGGCAAAAGGATTAGGGAAATTTATTGTTGTAGGGCTACTATCATTGTCCTATCAAGTCGTTTTGATTGATCAGAACTTTAAATTGATAATCGGCACCGTTGAAATTGATCTACACAATTAGAAATGTTTAGAAACCAAATTTTGTAATATTTAAAAATCATTATCAAGTTCATCTTAAGAGTTAAAAATAAACGGTCGTAAATGAATAACCTTCTTAAAATAGAGGTTAGACTTTCTCAATTCATAATCAGAGTTATCAAATATTATCTAAATAGCATAAAAAATTTTCTATCAAAAATTTAAGCAATTTGGATTGCTCTACACCGTTAAACAAGCAAACGGCTCATATAGGCCGTTAAAAATTGTCGATTTTACAATACTTTGATCACCATGTAAATAATTTTTAAAATTTATAAAATTTAGTTTCTAGATATTTCAAATACTCTAGATCAACTTCAACGGCTCCGATCATCGATTCGGAATCTCGATCATCGAAAACAATTTGATAGGACAAGTGCTCCTATCCTATTAATAGGATAGTAGCTCTAGCCGGATTAATAGTGGATATTAGTTAATGATGCATTAGCCGGAATTTTCCGGTACCCTATTAAACTTTGTGCACAGAATTAGATCCTATGTGTAAGTTGATTTATTATGAAGAAATTATGGTTTTTTTTTTTTTCGCCTCAAATCGGTAGATATGGTAAAACTTTAAATTTTATATGAATAATTTTACTGAGTGTAATTTTTTATATGAATAATTTTACTGAGGCTAAATTACACTTTTGGTCCTCTGTTGGGATGTTTTGGTTTTCCAACTTTTATAGTTGCAATCCAAACTTTTATAGTTGCAATTTCTGGCGTGGACTTTGTAAATTATTACCCTATCATTAATCGTAATACTGTTATATTATTAATTAGTAATATATTAATATTTAATTAATTAAATTAGGTTGTTGGATTTAATTATTAGTAATTTTTTAAAAAATTGAATAACAAAGTATAATGAATTAAAGTTTGGAGATCAAATTGTCAATAGTGTTTTCGACAGGGCTAGTTCTTATTGTCACGTTGAGATGGGTCGGGTCGGTTTCGGATTTGATTGGACACGAGAAAATTTACGTACATGGATCAGCCCGAAACCGACCCAACTTGTTTCGGGTAAAGGGCGAGGGTCTGGTGACCCGAAACCAAACCCCGTTGGTCACGGGTGGCCCATGGCTCACCCGAAAATTTCGGGTTGATGGGTGGGTCGCCGAAACCCGACTAAGTCCATCAATCCATTTTAACCATCAGTCCGATCCATTAACCCGGGCCGTCCATCTGATCCAAACCGGAACGTCAACAGCCGATCTTGTAACGCAAAGGATCCTAATCGGATTGAAAGGGGGCTGAGGATCAAACCCGAAACCTACCTGAAAAAACGGGCCTGCATTTCAAAATGGATAACCCAAAATCGACCCAAACCCGTATAAGTAGTAGACCTAAACATGTGCAGGGATTTGGGGTGGCATCAAAATCAAAATTGCAGGTGCAAAATGCCATCTACAATGAGCCCAAATGGTGGGTTAGAGAACTGTGGTAGTGTGGAGAAACCTATTTGTCTCTACTATGGAAAAAGGAATACTCCTCCCCCCTCTAAAGAGCTCACAAAATTCTCTACTGAGGTTACATATGGCATGTATTGATCAATTTTAACATCATACAATATTGGTTAAAATGATTGGAAAAGAATAGGAGAAAAATGAACCCCACTGTTTACTACAGTTGGTTGGTAGTTGACTAACACAAAAGTGATACGCCATATTATATATTGGCGCATCGTCAATCACAATACTATTACATCACTCTTAATTACCAATATATAATTAATATTTAGTCGACTAATTTGGGTTATAGAACTTGCTTACGATAATTCTGAAAGTTCGAGCCAAAAGTTATAACTAATTAAAGTTTGTGGATTAAATTGCCACCGATCTCATAGTTTGAAAACCAGAGATCTCATTAGCAATTGACCCACTTTAAAGTATCCCATTTTAGCCATGTAATTAATGATGTGGGTGTTTTTTTTTTCTTTTTTCTTAATTATTGAACAAGGAAGCAATGTATTATAAAGTTAATTTTATTTTAATAATTGGTGATTCTTTAATCTCCAATGTATTAAATAATATTAGTGCAACTAATTAAAGTTTATCTATGCACCATGATATCTATACCTATATATAGATATATATTGAGCCACTTATGAAGCTCTCTAAGCGTTCTTTTTTTAAAGCTTTTTCCACAATCATGCAAAGTGAGATTCTACTCAAACCAAAGTGAAATTATCTGTAGTTTAAGTAAATTTTGCACATTTTTTATTTAAATAAAATATAACGTTTGATTTGTGCTGGTTTTTTGAGGGGTGAGATGACACATTCATGACGAGTGGGTGACGTTCAATTGGTAAATTTTAAATTTTAGTTACGTTGCTTCATAATTTATTTATTTATTTACCAGTAAAAAAAAATATAAAGATAAAAAAAAAGAGCGGGAGAAATTGATATGGGGACACGTGTTGGCGATCCAACGGCGTGGGAGACAAATAAAATCGACACAGAAATATTTTGTTCTTGTCCGTGGTACTGCGCTGCTGCTTCCACCGTTGGTATGAGGTCCCCAGTTAAAAGAGTGGGCCCCACTTGCGTGTGTTGTTTGTCCAAAAACTAGCGGATCTCCCGGGCACGCGCGGCCCCACCTCCTGCTAACTGATTTTGTATGTGTCCGTTTATACTATACTGGGAATAGTAGATGAATAATATTTATTATTATTAAATTTTTAATAAATAATATTTATTATATCTAAATTTAATCTATAAAATAATCAGAGCCCGCTATTGTACTCTAGAGTGTAGTTTGTTTGTACTTATAAATTTTTGACCGTTAAATTTACCAGCTTTGATCCATTTTCACGAGCGTTCGATGCCCAAACTATTTCAAACTAATAACTACTTAATCTTAAGAACTACTATCATTCTATTGAAACCTACTATTATACTTAATCGTAAATTTCTTTCGTTCCAACGGCCGAAAAACTTATGGGTAATATTAAAAAGTGTTTAAATATACTCATAAGAGTCATAGGCAGCCTAGTCTAAATTAAATATTACTTTATCTACTTATACTAAATTTTAGATATTCAAAGGTAAACATAGATAGTAATTCATTTCTTGCAATGTCAAATAATTCTAATCTGCTATAATAAAGAGAGAAGTTGAATAGAATAGTATTAATTAATACGCATTTGAATTCTTTGTTATGTTTTTTAACGCGTTAGATCTACACTTTAATCAATTCCACATTTCGAATCATACTATTCAACCACATCCATAGCTACTCATCTAGGGGGGACCACACTAAAATTTAGGGAACCACTAATCATGCTCAACCTTATAATTTTCATTTAAAGATAACAACTCGATAGCCAGAAAGTTTCATGCTATTAATATTAATATTCCACGTATACATATGTATATGCATATATGTACATATACATATGTATATATATATATAGAGTAGGGCTACTATACTATTATGAGTATTGGAACCCTCGTACTCATAAGTTGTTTTCAATGATGGAGATTCCGAATCGACGATCCACTCCGTTAAATATGATCTAGAGTATTTGAAACTTCTAGAAAATAAATTTCGTAAATTTTCGAAATCATAATAAAGTCCATCAAGTGGACATAAAATGAACAGTCAAAATCGAACGACGTCTTACAAAAGGATGATCGGATCCTTCAATTCAAGATCGGAGTTATTGATCTTTATTTATATAGTGAATAGAATTTTCTATCAAAAATTTAACAAATTCCGATTCTTTTACACCGTTAAACTAGCAAGTATCCCATACCGGCCGTTAAAAATTGTCAAATTTGTGACCTCTTGATCGTAAGGTAAATAATGTCAAAAAATTATAAAATTTGATTTCTAGAAGTTTTAAATACTATAAATAACGTTTAACGGTGTGGATCGTCGATTCGGAAGCTCTATCATCGAAAACAACTTATGAGTACGAGGGCGATCGTACTCATAATAGTATAGTACCCGGACCCATATTGTATAAATAAACAAAAATAAATTATGTATATATATAGATGAGATGAGAGAGAGAGAGAGAGAGAGAGAGAGAGAGAGAGAGAGAGAGAGAGAGAGTTTTGCTAGACTACTATCAGTAGTAAACGAGCCGTTTTACTACCTATTTGTTTTCGATGATAGAGCTTCCAAATTGACGATCGGCTCCGTTGAACATGATCTATACCACTTGAAATGTTTAGAAATCAAATTTCAAATCTTTTCGACATCATTTGCCTAATGATTAAAGGGTTTCAAAATTTGTAATTTTAATGGTCAATTAGAGGCGTTTTCTCGTTTAACGGCGTAAAGATATCCAAATCAATTGAATTTTTGTTAGAAAATTCTTTAAACTATTTAAAACAAGATCTATACTCTTGATTTTGATTACAAGACTCCTATCATCATTTTTTAAAGAGTATCCATTTTCAGCCTTTCATTTTTCTGTTCACTTGATAGATAAAAGAATAATATCAAAAGTCCGTGAAATTTGATTTCTAGGTAGTTTAAATGGTTTAGATCATATTTAACGGAGCCGATCGTCAATTTGGAAGTTCTATCATCGAAAACAAATCGGTAGTAAAATGGCTCGTTTACTACCGATAGTATTCTAGTTCAACTCTCTCTCTCTCTCTCTCTCTCTCTCTCTCTCTCTCTCTCTATATATATATATATAGAATTAGGTTGGAATACTATTAATAGTAAAACACTCTTTTTACTATCAAGTTTTTAACCTTTGGATGAAAAATTGTAGGGTTAGGATGATATTAGTCAGTTAGAGTTGAGTGGTCCCCCTAGGGTTGAGTGGTCCCCACAGGGTTATAGTATTTAATCCAATAGTTAGAAATGATGAAAAGGGTTGATCCAAAGGCTAAAAAACTGATAGCAACAATGAAATTTTGCTACTAATAGTAGCCCAGTCCAACTCTCTCTCTCTCTCTCTCTCTCTCTAGTATATATATATATATATATAGAGGTTGACTGGCGGCGCCGGAAAGGAAAGGGAGATGGGATTTAATTTTTTTCCTTTTCTATTTGTATCGAGAAGATTGGGCTGGTGCGTTGTTGGATGTAGAATGCAAATTTTTTTTTTGATTGGATTGTGCTTTTTTTATATTTAGGCAATTAGTAATTTTTTCACAATTTTTGGCATAAAATAAACACTTACATATAATAGTGTCCCAAAAATATGTTGCTATAACCTAATTGTTGCAAGTAATAATAGTCCGGCTACTATACTCTTATCAGTACAATCACCTTCGTACTCATAAGTCGTTTTCGATGATAGAGTTTTCAAATCGACGATCCATGCCGTTAAACATTTTCTAGAGCATTTAAAATTTCTAGAAATCAAATTTTATAATTTTTTGACATCATTTACCTTACAATCAAAAGATCTCAAAATTGATAATTTTTAAGGACTTGTATGGGATACTTGCTAGTTTAATGGTGTAAAAGAATAGAAATCGGTTGAATTTTTGATAGAAAATTCTATTAACTATTTAGATAAAGATCAATAACTCCGATCTTAAATTAAACGATCCGATCATCTATTTTTAGGACGTCGTTCGATTTTGACCATTCATTTTTCGCCCACTTTATGGACTTTATTATGATTTCGAAAAATTACAAATTTAATTTTTTACAAGTTTCAAATACTCTAGATCATATTAATGGAGTGAATTGTTGATTCAAAAGCTCCATCATCGAAAACGACTTATGAGTATGAAGGACTCTATACTCATAAGAGTATAGTAGCCATGGCCATATATATATATATATATATATATAGAGAGACGATATATATACATACATATATTTATATACATATATATCACTATATATCGACATATATGTATCTACATAATGGTACATATATATAACATAATATACATAGATGTACTAAATAGTATAAAGTGAGGCTACTATGCTATCGGAAGCACACGGAGCCTTCCGTGCTTCCAGCTCGTTTTCGATGTTGCGACTTTCGAATCGTCGATCGGCTCCGTTAAACTTGATCTAGAGTATTTGGAGTACCTAGAAAATAAATTTTATTATTTTTTGATATCATTTGCCTAGTGATCGAATGGGCTCAAAATCAACAAATTTCAATGGCCGTAGTGAGCCGTTTGCAAGTTTAACAGTGTAGAAATATCCAAATCACGTGAAATTTTGATAGAAAATTCTTTATACTATATAAAACAAGATCAATATCTTTAATTTAAAATTTTAATGTCATATTATTACATTTTGTAAGATTTTTATTTTCAGCCGTTGATTTTGAGCCCCTTCGTTCACTAGGCAAATGATATCGTAAAATTATAAAATTTATTTTCTAGATACTTCAAATACTCTAGATCAAGTTTAACGGAGCCGATCGACGATTCAAAAGTTGCAACATCGAAAACGAGCTTGAAGCACGGAAGGCTCCGTGCT
>NW_017893525.1:0-15117 GCF_001540865.1 Ananas comosus
TTTGGTTAATAATAACTCACCACCCAAATCCCTCTAGATCGGGGGACTCGAACCACCCGAGAGACCGTCTGCTGGACAAGTACGTTAGTCCTTGGGCAAGTACGTTAGTCCTTGAGCAAGTACGTTAGCCCATCATGTGACAACTCCGAAGTACACTGCTTGGGTGGAGCGACCACCGTCAAACTCAAAACAGACTATGTGAGTATGATCTAATCCTCACTGAGAGGATATACTATAATGCCACACTTTAACTAGCTCTTTATGCTAGATTTATATGTCCAAGTCTAGATGCTAATCAATTCTAGTTCTAATGCCACACATTTTACAAGCTCATTGACTTTGTTTAACATTCACAATACTGGATGCCACTCATGCAATCTATTCACAATGTCACTTTGTCACTATTTAATAGTCCAATACAAGTTCATACATCTATAGGGTTCTATGTTTACTAGTCACTGTTCACAAGTAATTGTACCGTCAAGTATACAATTAAACCACATGTCATAATTAACCACATATCCAGCTCAACCCTATAATGTATGAATATCAATTAAATATATACAATTCATATATGCTCAAGAAAAGTGACATAAACATAATAGGTCATTCGATGACTTCGGAAAGCACCACCCACCTTTAAATGATGCCGAAATGCGAGAAATCCACTTCCCGCGATTTATGAACCATCACGATCCTCGCTCGCGACAAACGAAGCTAAAATGAGGTTTTCCTTATTAGCGTGCCGTAGGCTCGTCGGAACGCCGATCCGAGCTTTCCAACGCGTTAGTGTTACCTTCTATTTGGTTTCCACACAATCAATTCCAAGCTAGATCTCAAATCCTACAAAAATGCATTTTCGAGTTAAAGCTTTATATAATCTACTACTAATAAACCTCACAAAAGCACATAGAGTAACTCAACTCTAATCAGCCCAATAACCTCAAGACTAACCGTTTAAAGGATTTACTTTATTCTCTAACCTGAGATTACAAGATAATTTATCTTAGTTCTCAGCTGTCATAATATTGTTTCTAGAATTACATAGTTTTTCCCTTAGGTTTACCGTGGCAAAATTAGCTTCTAGCAATCAAGAAAACCCAAGCTTTAGAAACCAATAAAAACTCCAAACCCAATTTCTCCTTAGGATAAGCAAACATACATTCTGACAACTAATAGCCCAAGTTTTACTTCAATCCAACTTACATACACATGCTGTTTATAACACCATTTCTAAGTTCACATAGCAATATCTAACACACATCTTCTCTCTAAGTTTCATAGCAACTTCAAAGTCTAGCAATTAAGAAATCCTTTTATAGAGTAAATATCATAACTCTAATCAAGAAACAGCACACTTACTTTGGGCTTCACTGCTAACCCTTAGCTCACATATATGATGTTCACAATGTAGTTCTCTATCACTAGGTTCTCATGGCGATAGGAGCTCTAGTTTAATATAACATGTTTCTACCCAGGTTCTATAAGAATCTATATAGAAATATATGCTTTAATAATCCAATAACTTCCAAAACTAATTAATTAGGTGTCACATGCTGATGGAAGCATCACATAATTAGGTACCATGTCCTAATAGAAATAATTTGCTAAGTCAATACGTTCCGTTAACAAATTAAATTAACTTCTATTTAATACAAATGCCCAATTAAATACTTCAACTTAAGGTTAATTAGTTAATAGGCTATATACTGGTGGGAGCACCTCTCAAAATACATGCAAAGTTTCATACATGCCCATTTGCCATAATTAATTATCTCCCTCATGCTAATAATTAAGTAATTAGCATGCTTCGTGCATGCTTCAGACATGCTTCATACATGCCATAATTAATTAGCATACATGCTTCATACAATAATTATCATACGTGCTACATATATACATGCTCCATTAATACTTCATCAGAGGAAGCATACATGCTTCATAATTAGCACGTTTCATACATGCCCATTTTCCATTTGCCATAATTAACTATCTCCTTCATGTAGATATACATGGAATACGCATAATGGTAAACATATTCTATAGTAGCAGGAGCTTTATTAATTAGCATGCTTCCTTTTCACATACGAGAGTTGTGGAGTCAATTACCTTCCATGGCTATTTAATACACCTTTTTCTATAACTAGCTGCGCCGGAAACATCCAACGCGCGTGGAGGATCGTTCGGCTCGTCGGGTAGTTGAAGATCCTCACTTCTCTTTTTCTTCTTCTCCTTCTCTCTTTTTTTTTTTATTTCCTTTTCTCTTCCTTTCCCTCTCTCTCTCATGCATACAGGATGAAGAGGAAGTGGATAAGAATGATCCCCTGGCAGCTTAGTCATTAAGAAATGTACAATTGCCTTTAGGTCCCTAATTATTAAGCATATAAATTTTAGTCCAACTCAGAATCTGATACTTTTCGCGGAGCCCTTCTGAATGTCCGTTTTTGCTCAAATTTGACAGTCAGGCTCGGTTTAACTTAATAAGAGTAAAGAAATTTTAATCTTTCAGTTTCGATCATTTTTTGTCAACGAAAGCTCTACCGACGAACATTTTAACAGATAGCTTATTTTTCACTTTCCGGGTGTCAGAATGGCGTGAAACTTTAAATCTAGCCTCATAAAAATAATCCTGATATATTTCTAGATTTTCATAATTTTTTGACACTGCGTATTTTCTGCTAAAATATCAGCCCCGTTTCTTACAGAAAATTCTAAATCTTCTGATTCTGTTCCGATTTCCGCACAAGTCATTTCAGACTTATATTTTACTTCTCTAAATCCAATAAAAATAGTATTTTACACTATTTTTTATTTACCCTTACTATTATATTAAAAATCCGATATATTACACTACTGTAGCGAGTTTGGAGTTTGACGGTGTAGAAGAATCTAAATTTGTTCAAATTTTGATAGAAAATACTTTAAACTATCTACATTAAGGTTAACATTCTTGATCTTGAATTTAAAAGTTCTATACTGAAATTTTTAAGATTATTCAATTTTCACTGTCCATTTTGACATAATTTATTTACTAAGTAAATGATGTCGAAAAAAACTAAAATTTTAATCCTAAGAACTTCATATACCTTAGATCATATTTAACGGTGTGGATCGTTAATTTGAACACTCTAAGATCGAAAATAAGACTATAGTACCGGAGCTCCGGTACTATAGATAGTATAGTAGCATAATTCTATATATATATATATAGTCTACTATTCTATTAATAGTACCAACCATTTGCAATTAGGTTTTTTACCTTTGGACGAAGGAATGTGCGGTTAGAATAATAGTGATACTCTAGGGTTGAGTAAGTGGTTAGTTGAATAATATAATCTAACGGCACAAAATTCGATAGTACCAAGCATTTAGTACTATCGATAATATAGTAGTCGGGCTCTCTCTCTCTCTCTCTCTAGATATATATAGTCCGGCTACTTTACTATCTATACTATCTCACTACAACAAAAACGGTCTATACCGACACTTTTAAATGTCGGTATAGGTCAAAAAAAGTGCTGCTGGCTAAATTACCGACACTTTTAAAAAGTGTTGCTATATGTGGGGTCGCTAGGTATACAGTGACAGTTAAAGAGTGTCGCTATAACCTAAAAAAGTGCTGCTAATTTAGCAATACTTATTTAAGCATCTAGCAACCGCCGGAACTCTATCTCGTTGGCTGCGGTAGCGGAGGAGGACGAGAGGGAAGGCCCCTTCGTCTAGAATTTCAGTGGATTGGGTGAGAGGAGAAAGGGAAATGGTAATCGATTTTTCTTTTTTTTTTTCTTTTCTATTTAGAATCGGGCCAAATGGGCTGGGTTGGGTGGGTTGAGTATAGTAACCTTTTATTTTTTGTTGAATTCGGCTTTATATTTAGACATTAGTAGATTTTTTTTTAATTTTGACATAAATGGAACACTTAGACAAAAGTGTCACAAACATGTGTTCCTATAACCTAATTTTGTTGTAGTGTCTATAGTACTAAGCGCTTTGTACTATTGAATTTTTTGCCATTAGATCTGTCTATATATATATATAGAGAGAGTCCGGCTATTATACTATCGATATTACCAAGCATTTGATGCTATCGAGTTTTCTGCTGTTAGATTTATCCCTTTAGCCATTTTCATCCGTTAGATTATAATATTCAACTAGCCACCCACTCAATCCTAGGGGGCTACTATCATCCTAACCGCACATCCTTTCATCCAAGGACCGAAAACCTAATAGCAAGCAGTGTGTGCTATTACTAGTATAGTAGCCTAATTCTATATATATATGTTCGGGCTACAATACTCTTATAAGTATAAACCCCTTTATACTTATAAATTTTCAACCGTTGGATGTGCGATTAGATTGATAGTGGTCCCCCTAAGATTGAGTGGGTGGTTCGTTGAATAGTATGATTTAACGGATGAAAATGGTCAAAAGAATAGATCTAACGGTCGAAAACTTATGAGTATAAAGGGGTTTATACTAATAAAAGTATNAATGATAATGGCTAAAGATAATGTAAAACAATGTGATGATAATAATGTAATGTTGCATGATGTGAGTACACGTGCTTATTAGAATGATTAAGAATCTAAATAATCTATGTGTATGCATGAGATGTAATGTGAGAACCTAATGATAATGGCTTGAGACAAGGCAAAGCAATGTGATGTAAAGAATAATGATAATGCCTAGAGGCGATGTAAAGTAATGTGGCATAAAGAACAAGCAAAGTGTAAAGAACAATGATAATGGCTAGAGTTAGCAACCAATGTGACATGAAGCACACTAGAGTTAGTGTGTGGCAACAAAAGAACAAGTGTGGTATCAAGAATGACAATTACTAGAGTAATTGACAAATGGGGTGTAAAGAACAATGATTGCTAGAGTTAGCAACTAATGTGATGTAAAGAACACTAAAGTTAGTGTAAAGCCATAATTCAACTACATATCCTTAGAGTTAAGGATTGATCATATTTGCTATGAGTTCCGTGCTCGAGGGCGGTCGCTCCCTCTCGAGCGATGCGCTCCGGAGTTTTGCATCACGGGTTGGAGTAAACCCGAGGACGGTCCTAGCGGGTGAGTTCCTACGAGGATGGACTTAATGTGGAGCAAGTTTAATGTGGCGAAACCTACGGGTTAGCTGTGAGATTAAAGGAATCATGGATTGGAAAGTGGATCTTGTATTCATTATGAATTGACTCAAGACCGAGTCGAGTGGCATAGTTGGCTAAGGTAAAGGTGACCTTAGGAAAGAATGACAATTGAGAAAGAATAAAGAATAAAGAATAAAGAATAAAGAGTAAAGAATGGCTAATGATAAAGAATAGTAAATTCCAAAGAAAGGTTAATGATAAAGAATAGCAAATTCTAAAGAAAGGCTAATGATAAAGAATGACTAAGAGTTGCATAATTTGCATATTTGTGAGGCATGAACATGTATCGCATGATGTTATATGTACCTGTATCTGTTGGACTAACATGTTGCAGTGCCTCGTTTGGACCTGGTGGGTTGAGCTTTTCCCTTGGGTGGCTGTACCCACTGAGGACTATGGACAATAGTCTCACCCCCGTGTTGTTGTTTTTGGGGGTACAGGTTCACACGCCAGCGGCGCGGCGGCGCGAGGAAAGGGCGTAGCTCCGTAGTTAGCGCCCTACCACCGAGACCAGATAGGGGTACCCCGAGTCGGCATAGCCTAGGGGTAGAGGAAAAAGAAAAGAAAAGAAAAGAATCGATGTTGTAATATTATGTTTAGAAATCGATTGTATATTTGGAAGTTGAGGATCAATGTAATGAAAAATGCGATGTAAAATGATGAGATGAATGATTGTAATAACATAGGATGTGTTATGTTGTTTGATACCTTCCTTATGCAATCATTGTTGAAAATTGTTCCTGTTTGGAACCTCTTGTACTTGTATTGATTGCGACGCCTTGAACGTACAGGGGATACTCTGTCCGCGTGCAGGGGAAACCCTGTCCGTTCGGCGGTCTGTTGGCGTGCCCGAATCCGACCAAAGAGGCGGGCGCGGGGCGTGACAGATAAGATGGTATCAGAGCATAAAAGAAACATAAAAAGAATAATAGAAAATGGTTTAGTTGGACCTAGGAGACCCTAGGATAGCAAACCATAGGAGATTAAGGCTCGTGAGAGACGAGGACTTGTGACTTTTGGCGAAAGATAAATTGATTGGGTTATGTTGTAAACCTCTAAAAAGGATATTAGAGGTAGATCCAAGGTGTGGTTTATTCTCGACCGAGGGTGTTCATGTTGGACGCGTACAACATGAAACCGAGTGATGGGAATAGATGCCCTTGTATGACTTTCGCCCGATTTGAGTTAATATCAATTATTTCGTGCTCGACCTAGAAGGTTGAGAATTAGTCGAGTTGTCCTGTTTTAGGTAACGATGGCACCGCGTAGGCGATCTTCATCTAGATCGACGCGCGGTGGGACAAGTGATGTCCCTAAGCAATCCGAGGCAGGCGGAGACTTGGAACTTCGCGAACGGTTGGCCACACTTGTGGGTGTGGTGAGGCAGCAAGCCGATGTGGTGCAGCGACAGCAGGAGGCTGCTATGCGCCAGGAGGAGCGGATTAAGAGACTCCAGGAAACTGTAGACCGACTGGCGACTGCACCAGTTGCGGCTCGTCGAGGACAGCCGGGAGTTGCGGCGGAGATCCCTCCGTCGGGGTCGGGCGATCCGACTCCCGAAAGTGCATTGCTGGATGCGGAGAAAGAGCGGGCTTTGGCAGCCCTCATGACCTTCATAAAGTTTGATCCACCTATCTTCGATGGAGAGAGTATCGATCCGTGGATCGTGGATATCTGGATTGACTCCATGGAAACGCTCTTTCAGGAGCTGTACACATTGGAGTGGGACAAGGTACCCCTAGCCGTGCATTGTTTAAAACTGTCGGCAAAGGTGTGGTCGAAGGGCATTCGGCGGAACCTATCGCCTAGTCTTCCTCCCATGGTTTGGGAAGAGTTTCGGGGATTGTTGTTTTCTATGTACTTCCCCGACAGTGAGAAGAGAAAGCTTCAGGACAAGATCAGGAAGCTGCGGCAAGGAGACCGCTCAGTTAGGAAATACGAATGGGAATTCTCCCTATCGTGAACTATGTCCGAGATATAGAACCTGCTGCTGACGACGTCATGGCAGGTATGAGCTATTAATGCAGTTATGTGTTTCTGCATAATGTAAAGTTGGTGCATTGCATGCATTGAGCATGTAATTAATTACTACTATTTATGTAGTAGCATAGTAGGGTCGAAGTGAGCGGATAAATGTAAATACCCGGGAACGCTTATGTTGTGAAGGCATAGCACCTGCCGGTGCAGGTAGAGAACTAGATGGCACTAGCGAGTCGCTAGTGATGATCTAATGATGAGACTTGTAGTAGAGGTGGAAATGATGAACCAACTCGCAGAGCAATGTATGTAATTGATTGCGAGAGTTGTGTCATGACACTTGTGGACGCTCGAACGATTCGAGTGTTCTAGATGTTGCTTCGGTAGAGCAATTGGCTGCCAAATACGGGCGCGTTGGCCTAGTAGTACCTCGAATTGAGGTGGGTGAGTTGTGCTCGTGTGGCCGGTGTGCATAGGCAAAGTTGCCTGATGCTTGACATAGTTGGAACGCTATAGAGGCGAGTAGAGCGCTCGAGTATAGTTTCTCATGGAGTGCGGATGTAATTCAGCCAAGTGAGAGTGTTGGCAGTAGCACCTGAGCATTTCTAGGTGTGAAGCATGCCATGGATTACTCGTGGGGCTGGTGGCTCGCACTTGGTGCATAGGAGCTGATAGTGGTACGTATTGCTCAATAGGGCGTGTAGTGCGATGGATAGTATATCGAGAGTGCGATTATGACCCAACCCGAGGATTTGTAACGGTTTGGGATTTTAGTTGCTCCTGGTTGGAGTGTGTGCGAATTCCCCAGTGAGAATTTCGCCCCAACGATGATTGGGTCTACGCTTGCGAGCAAGAGACGTCGAGTATTGAGACGGGTTTAGGCTATCGCCTACGTAGTATAGGTGGCCTTTGGCTCACCTGTGGAAAGTCGAGGAAGGTGATTTGGCAAGTAGCCTTATCGGGGAGTTTGACTTGAGTTCACGAATGACGTGTTCATGTGAGCTCTTTGTGAAAGTAATAAGACGTTGGCCGTGGCACATGGTATCAGAAGATGAAGTGCTCGTGGTGAGACCTTGAGATTGTGAGAAGCCACGTGGAGTTTGAGGATTGGATTTGGGATGTGCCGAGGTGGGCCATCTCATGTTAGAGCTAAAGATCAGTGCGGAATTAGAGCACTCGCGCGGAAGCGATGCATCAGTGATGTTGCTTTTAAGCACTGTTGGAGATAGAATCGGAATGTATTCCCTGAAGGGAGAGTACATGCAAAGAAGAGTTCTTGCATGCCAAATGACAAGTGGGGTTGGAGCGTGTGTAGTCGTTGAATTTCGACTTGCGCTTCCACCAAGAATGGTGGATACCGTAATGCACTTTGTGGGATGCACCTTACAAAGTTGTATGAGTTTGGTATTGTACCCTCCGTGATAGTTCTCTTGGATAGTTCCAAGGAGTGTAAAGCCATTCCGAAGTGAAAAAGTGCATTGGTGCCCTCAATTGCTCGAGGAGCTGAATTGAGGTGTGTTTTGAATTTCGCGGACGAAATTCTTTTTAAGGGGTGGAGAATGTAATATACCAGATTTTGGTATAAAAATAATAATAAATAAAAATAGTGTGAGAAACTATTTTTATTAGATTTATAGAGGTAAAACATAAGTCAGAGGTGACTTGTGCTGAAATCGGAATTAAAACAGAAGATCTAGAATTTTCTGTTGGAGACGGGACAGAAAAATAAGCAGAAAATGCACAGTCTCAGAAAATTATGAAAATTGGCGGAGATGTCAGAAATATTTTTATGAGGCTAGATTTAAGGTTTCATATTTTTCTGACACCCATAGAGTGAGAAATAAAATCCGAAAGCTATCTGATAAAGATTGCAGTTCGGTACAGTTTTCAGTGACCAAACGGGGTCGAAACTGAACCAGTGATCGTCAGCTTGTTAAGTTAAGTAAAACCGAACATGACTGTCAAGTTTGAGCTCAAACGGAGATTCAGGGAGCTCCGGCGAAAGTTATCAGATTTTAAGCTGCCTGGAGGTGAATAGTGTTGGGGTGTAATTAAATAGAAGCATGATGCTTCTTCTTCCTCCTTCAGCCGTGCACACCCACACACACCTCACGCACACATGGAGAGAGGAGAGAAACTCTCCTTTCTCTCTCTAGAGATCTCTCTCATTTCTCTATATCTCTCGCTCAAATTCGCGGGGTTGGTGGAGAATATGCTTGCGAACGCGTTGGAGGCGACGGATTGAGCTTTCGTGCGCCCGTTGGAGCGGTGTGTTGTCGTCGCGGCGTTCACATTGAGGTAAGCTTTTAGGATTTGGCTTAATCCTTAGCTTTAAGTATTCTAATAGCCTCTAATGAGCTTTGTTAGCATGTTGATCCATTTAATTTTGGATTATTTTGAGGTTAATAGCATATTAGGGCTCCGAATGGGGTTTTGTAAAATGTAAGGGTTTGATCTAAATTGACCCTATATAAACCTAATTGCTAGGTAAACGAACGCGTTGGCGAAGACGGTTCGGCAATCCGACGAGCCGTTGCGAAGTTATTAAAGAAACGGACGTTTAGGCTTCGGGTCCGCCGGGAGGGCCGAGGCGGCGTCGTAAAATCGTGGAAATGGATTTGAGGCACCGTGGTAGCATGGCGAAGAGATACTGCACTTGAAACGGCGAAGCGGACGCTCTTGTAGTGCGACTGTGAGAACGGGCCCAAACGGGTGCCGGGTGCCGGGTGCCGCGGGAGGCCGATTGCAAGTGACGACAAGCAATCGGAAAGCATATTGAGGTGGGTTGTGCTCACCGAAGCGATTAGGTCGCTTTCCGTGCCAAAGTGTAGTATGTTTACTATTGATGCATGATAAAGTATGCTATTTGAGAATGCATGATAAAGTATGCTATTTAAGAATGCATGATAAAGATAGATGCCAAATGAATGCATGAGTTGATGTTAATTTACATGTGCATATTATAGAAATGCTAAACAGATGTCAAATGAAAGTATGAGATTTATACTAACCGAGAATGCATGTAGTAAATGTTAACGAATGCATAAAATGCTAAGTAATGACTACCAATGGACACTACAAGAAATTTATGTTTTGGTGGCATCTATTATTGTTGCTAAAAGACATAAAATTGATGCTAAAATTATTAGCAACATTTAGTATTTAATGTTGCCTATGCCCTAGTTGGTGAATCCTTTACCAACATTTGAGTAAAATGTTGCTAATATTAAGCATAAAGAGGCACATAACAAGTGTTGCTATATAAGTAGATTTTGCAACTTTTATTGTATGTTGGTATAACTAATTATTCCCAACATTACTAAATGTTGCTAATCCTATTATAATATAACCATTCCCAACAATTATAAATGTTGCTAATGTTGGTATAATTTAACCATTCCCAACATTACTAAATGTTGCTAATGTTAGTATAAAGCAACTATTCCCAACATTACTAAATATTGCTATTTATAATTTAATATCCAACATCTAAATTCAAATATCACTAAATATTATACTAATTTTTAAATATTGAATAATAGATAATGCATTAAAAAATTAGAAATAATATTTTAGCTAATTGTCATTCAATAATAAACTATTTATGCATATAAAATTACAAGATCAATAAAAGTTACAATATATAAAAGTGCAATTCAACCAAAAATATCATAAATTGCATATTTAACCTACATATTCTTCAATATATAAGTAGTAACATATAAACTGATCATGACAAAATTATAAGAAATATGCTCCACAGCTTTTCGATTCCAACAGATACAAAATGTATAGTGCGGAGATGAACACAACATCATGCCAAAATATCTCAAGATTATACATCTAATATGCCAAAATATTCCAAGATTATATTTGTTAAATACATGTTCTGCACTATAAGTAGTAACATATAAAAGTGATCATCACAAAATTATAAGAAATGTGCTCCATGTCTTTTTGTTTCTAACAGGTTCAAAATATATTGCGCGGAGATGAACACGATATCATGCACTACTTGCACTTAACCTGTGAAAAGAACAAAAAGCAAATTAAACATATATATATATATATATATATATATATAAAATAAGCTATAGATGATGAAAGATAATTGAAGAAATAAAATATGGTTGAGATAACTCATCCTTACAAAAGTATATGGCCAAGCAACAGTTGCTCCAACAGCATCTCCAATTGTTTGATAGCTACTATATGGTCTAAGTAGTGGTTCATTGCGTACTATTGGCACATCAATTTGAATCTCCCAACACTGTGGTCCTAATTCGAACCCACCCACTCTTGTAGTTGGATCTTTACTCAAAAGATAACCTTGTGCTACATGATTGTGAGGTTTTTGTAAACTCCTCAAGTAAACTTCAGTTCCAATCTAACAATAAGTGAATAAACAAATATAGTAATTTAAACTTATATATGTTGTAGAGAAAAAAATCATCATGATAACATAAAAAGAATAAGAGATAGAAGATAACCATAATATTTGATACAGCGTGGACTCTCTTTGAGATATTCTTAGCTCGATACACCTACGATATAATTAGAATTAACAATTTTCAGATTCTAAGATTAGTTTATGCCTTTAAAAAGAGAGAAACAAAATAACTAGCGATGTCACTTTGTTAAAAATAGAAATTAAATTAACTAACAAAATAGGCAATAGCAATTAATAATCTTCTTGTCATCTAAAATTGGTTAGCAAAATATTAAAACTAACTAATTAATTTTGGTTGAAAATTTTGAGTTTTAGCAAGATTACTCAAGAAAAGCCATTTGAGATGATAAAATACCTGAGTTGGTGGTGCTTCATAACTAGAATGAGAAGAGGTTGCCTGATTATTAGGTGATCCATTATAAGGAAGATCAGTGCATTTCTAAATTGGAGAAAAAAAAGTTAGATGATATATTAGTTTTTCATATACATCAAAAAAGATAAAATTATTTATAAATTATGCTTACTAGTTTGAGGCCTTGTGGAACGCATGATATTCCTTCTCCTAGTATGAAATGGTCTTGAGGCCTTTTACCTATTGATTCTACCCATGCCTTCATTGTCATCATTTCCTTGTGTATATCTTCATATTTTTGTCTCATATCTACTAATTCTGATTGCATTACACGTTTCTCCTCCTCGGCTTCTTTTTTGGTCTCAGAAAGCATTCGAATATAATCAGCACGAGTTGTCTTTGATTTTCGAAGTTCATCTGGAATAGGACCCAATCCATGACAATGAAGTTGAGTACTTTTCTCTTTAAGTAGCAGCGATAAAAGGTCATTTCGAGATGGATCTCTTTGTGCAACTTCAGGATATAATGGAACTAAATCTCCAATATTTTTCTGTAAAAAGTAAGAAATTATACTTGACTAATTCAAACAGCTTTTATAACTAAAATTTGTCCAAATCTAAAGACATACCATGATTTTCGAGCAATACGCATTTAAAGGCTTGCCATTCTTCTTGGTGTGCGTTCTTATGTAGAGCTCATGTCTTCTCGGTTGAATATGATTATTTTTCTTGGCCATCTAACAATATTTAGAGATTAAACTTTCATTAACAATCTATTAATCTATGCACTATTAGTAAAGAAAATATTATAATATAGAGGATTAAGTTTACCTCAGCACGAACTCTTGCGAAGCTTTTTGTGCCTGCTGTATGTGTGGTTTTTAGCATTGCACGGCTAGCTTTATTTTTGGCACTACGTTCCTATTAGAATAAATGTACATGTGCTCAAAGAAGTAATTAGAATAATATTTCATTGAATACTATCTAAAATTTAATGCAAAGCTTGTGTAGAGCTATTTATAGCAACACGAAAAATCAATTATATGCAAAATAATGAAGATCAATTTTTGATGTCTAATAAATAAAGTTATTCGCTGACCCCAAACTATCAAAATCAAGTTAAAAAGTAACATTCATACCTGTCCTACTTGAGAGTCCCAGTGCTTAACAAGAAATTCCCATTCTTTCGGGTGTACTCGAGAATCACAAGCTGCTATCTTTTCCTCGTAAGTTTTATGAGTATCATAGTGAAGTTTTTTTAGTTTGCTTTTGAACTCCCTCCATTTTTTTCCTATAGACATAATAACCCAATCTCTTCCTTCTTCTGAAATTTGAAATTTTTTCTAGACAAAAAGAAAAGAAATATCAATAAAACATCATATGAAAAATATGGCCTGCAAAGAAAAAAAAAAGCAAATTTCCTACACCTGTACAATCATCCATATAATATCCTTAGTTGAATTTGGAACAACTCTCCAATCTTTATAACTTAGAGGAATTATTTGTCCATTTCTTGCCATTAGCCCCAAAAAGTTATTTAATGTGGCTGCTTTTTCAATAGGTTGCCCAAACTCATTAAGTTTTATAGGTTTCGGAGAAGTCCTTTTAAATAATTTGAGCAACTTTGTACGGCCTCGAGTCTTTTGTGTCCAACAAATCAAAATAGTTATTCACTTTCTATCAATAACAAAATGTAAATATTTATTGCTATATACAAGTAAAAAAATAACATTCTAATCTATCCAAATATATCTTATTTCAAAATTCTACTTCGAAATCCTATCACATGCTTCTATTAATATAAAAAAGAAAATTTTGTTTGTTGCTACCTATACATAAGTTTAGATGTGTCTTATACAAAAATAGAGTAAACTAAAAGAGACTATAACTCAATTCAATTGGAAGTAATATAATGGATTTGAGAGTGCTGTAGATTTAAAATTTAAAAAATATTGGGAGAGTGGCTTACTATTGCATATATCATCATCTTCTTCTTCTGAGCTTCAAAATTGTTGAATTTTGTAAGAATCACAAATTCCAGCAGTCATGATAAGAAGGGCCTCTTTCAGGTTTCTGAAAATTTTTCAACTTGCATGTTTTAAGCAAATTCTGAAGTCAACCTTGAGGTGTTGGAAGCTTGAATAATTGATAATTTCAGGTTGTACGTGATCATCATCTTTGCTGTTGCAACTCCTACTTGTTCAGTATTGTGATGCTGCAAAATCATGTACTTTTCTCATAACTTGGATTTGTTTAGCGCAATGATTGCTCATCTGGTGAAATTACCAACTATTGAGATGGTACTGATGAAGTTTCATTGGTTCAAGTGATGTTGGATTTGATTTGAGGATCAAAAAGAAATAGGCTGGTTTTGGCCAAGAATGATGTATTGGTGATTCCGATCTCATAACATTCGTCATCATACTCTTTTGTCAAAACATGATTCTGTTGAAATTCCTTCTCTTTACCCTTTTTGTTTCTCATAGTTGACAACCTGCATTAAAATCAAGATTAGCTATATCAGTTTGTAACAGAATAAAGATTTAATATTCAAATAAAAACAACATATATTAATAAATAGTAAAATAATATAAAGCATATAAATAATTATAAATGGAAAAATCATTATATACCGCTACACTTTAAAGTCAATTTAATTATTATCTTCCTCGAACTGTGCATACTTTTCGTGAGTCGTTTTCTTGAAAATCAAAAGTGTTGATTATAGGTGTGTCAATTGTAAGTTCACGGGACCTCATTTCTATTCATGAATTCCTTCCTTCTATCTCATTCATGATATTTTCGGGTGGTGTCATTATCCACTTGAAACTCTATGTCATCTACAGAACGTCTGTTGGCATATCGAAAAAATCCATTGTTTTGTATAACAACAATCCCGCCATTCTTTTCGATAGCATCTTTGTACATTCGATAAACTTACTTCGCTTGACTTGCCTAATAATGAAAGGTTCGTCAATAAATTGATTTCCATTAAATAATAGTCGACTAAAGTTTAAAAGTGTGAACGACGTAATCATCTTTCTCATTCGCTTTGCCTTTGAGTATACATTTGCCCAATCATAACATTAACAACACCACTTTAAAAAATGCTCCAATAGTATTTCAATTTCTATAATGTCGTGAGGAATACCATAATATGTGACATCTCCTGTCATTGCTTTCTTATCT
>NW_017893525.1:15142-22816 GCF_001540865.1 Ananas comosus
GCCGTAACCATGCAACGCGTGTGCCCGCCAGCGCAGAGGGAAAGTGCTTCAAGTGGGCAACCGGGCCACAGTCTCGGCATGCCCGAGCTGCGGCGTCATCTGCACCGACCTCGCATCAGTTCCTTATTACCCCAGTACGCAGGGGCGGGGTTACCACGGCAATGTCGGCTGCGTCTTCCTCATCGCGTCAGCCGGAGCATCGAGGGCCCACCGACGTGGCGGGTTTTGCCCACTCAATGCAAGGAGAGCCGATTCCTTTCCCGACGGCATCGTGGGCAGGTATTATTTCGCATTCAGCAGCACCAGAGCTAGAGCTTTATTCGACACAGCGTGCACATCGCATTCATCATAGATGCATCATTCGCTGGACTCATGCATCAGATACGTGCACCATTAATGACTAATTGGACGGGTAAAATTCGCCGTCAGCATACCTTTCACGTTCACGAGGAATGATGTAGCGTGCCCAATGCAGATAGTGACTACGTCATTCCGATTGAATCTTGGTGCTAAAGCCGAATGTGGGCGTTTCGACTTGATTTTGGGACCAACTGCCTCTCCAAGTATTATGCCGGTGAAGATTGCGAAAATAAGTGATCACGTTTCGCCGAGCCTGATCGAGAGCGAGCTAGTGTATCAGCAGCTAAAAGTCGCTTTTCGCGCGGACCGTGTCGGCGGGCGAACGGCGAGGGAAAATGATAAAAGGTGGGTTGCTGTGCCTACTTGGCGACAATGTGGACCATAAAAAAAAGCACCCGGATTGGAGGCATTTGGTGTGTGCGAATTCCCCGATTATTTTCCGACGGAGTTACGAATTGGCACCGGCCGGGAGACGATTCGTGATAATAGTGGATGGAGTTGATTTAGAATACATTGTAAAGTATTATGTGAGTGGCTTTTGAGTTTTTAGCATTGGATGGCAGAGAGATGGAGTTTGAGTATGATGGTGTAGTGTGGAGGTGGTGGTAGTAATAGTGTTTGATCAAGGGCTATGTAGTAATCAAGAGTAGATCAATGGCAAAAACCAATAGTATCAGGAGTTAAACTTGTGAAAGATTCTAGCTCAAAATCTTTACATATATATAGTATGTATGTTTTATTATATCTTATATATTATATATATATATATATATATTATGTATATGATGTTATGTAATGTATATATATATATATATATATATAATATATAATATTATATATGTATATGTATATGTATTATTATATATTAATATTATATAGTATTATATATATATATGGTAGTATGAGTATAGTATGTAGATATAATTGTATATGTATTATGTATATATATATAATGTATATATGTACATATATATTGGTATATATGTATATATGTACATACGTATAACAACATACATACACTCATACATTTATTCTACAGTATATATACATATGATATATATAGAGACCAACACATATAGTCTATTCAAAAATATCTAAGTACTTTCATTGGATAACATCCATCGCTATTGTACTGTCCTGCCTTTCCTAGCTACAATAAGCAGTATGCATTCGGCCAATGGAACATAATATCAAAAAAGGATGGTGGGAAGATCCTTTTCCGATTTACAAAGTGTTCAAGATATACGAGAGTCTAAGTTTGAAGTCTCCCTTTAAGACGATTTGGAACTAGCCTCGTAAAAAAACCCACTTAATCCATGAGTGCAAGACTTTTACATTTTGCAAATACTCCAAGACCTATAGAATATTGTTGATATCAATATGTGATTTGTTCATGACTTTTCAGTCTATAATCTTTACGAATCTTTTAAATGCAACGCATTTTGATATTTGCACATATCCATCTAAAACTTTTGATAGACTTTAGTAACTTCAAAAAAAAATATTTTTTTCTCGGTAGAAAAGTGAAAAGATGCTGAATGGAACTGTATTTTATTCAGTTAGTTGCCTTAAATGTAGTGATCTCTAATGCCCATAAGCGCTTCATATCTCAAGCCGATACTTACATGTCTTTTGGTCTTACATCCGATTTTACAATGTCAAATAATTATCCGCTTTACATTTTCTCAAATTGTGCATCTTTTAAGGACTGAATTTTTTACAATCACAATAATACTCTCGTTGATGAGATTTTATGTGTAATATAATAATAATATTCTGTCAAGTTTCATGCAGAAATAGTTAAGAAACGAGAAGTTACGCCGAATTATAAAAGTCACGTAAGTGAATAGTCAACTCGGTTTTTCGAAGAGCTAATGCGTGAAGTAGGCATTCTTGCGCGTATCGACTCCGTCATAGCGATCCAATAGCTCGTCTCGACACGTTCAAGCTATTCTGGAACCAATGGCACTGACGCGATTTTTAGATCGATGCACGGTTTCGAGAAATAGGATTCTTTAACAAAAGAGAGTTTCCGCTCTTTGCTATCGCATTTTAAAACTTCTCGTGCTTGTATAAGTTATCTAGAGATGGGTGAGAGATGTTTCACCAGTACCCTACTGGTGTAGGATTTCAAATACGAGTTTGAATTTAATGGATTTCGTTGTTTCCACAAGGCCTATGCTTTGATATATGGGATTCGTTTGGAGAGAGATCGGATTTCTGCTCGCAAATACGCGCAAGGCAAATCGCGATGAAACGAAATCAAGTTCGATTCCCCGTCGTGCTGAACGCGATTGGCACTGTCGTGATCGAAAATCCGACGACGGAAAATAATTCGGAAACGCTAAATGTTCACTGAGGGTCGAAGATGTGCAAATCGGAAACTTCGCAAAACTCATTGTATTTTATGACCGTATCGCTTGATATCGAGAGCGTCGGGTCGTATGCGCAAGTGACGCGCAAATCAGGGACTTAAATTATAACTAAAATTAGGGCCTGAGTGGGTTTTCTGTTAATTGTATATATATCTATAGAGTCTGAGTCACATAAACCCTACCCGTGTGGTCCCCTCCTCTTCCTTAAAACGCCTCCCTCACCGTTCCCCTATCTCTCCCCGCAGCGCCCGGCCACTCCTGAGCACGCCCGGCCGCCGGGACTTGGAGCTGGCCGCTCTTCCACCTCCTCCATCACCTTCCACACTTTTTCTTTCACCCCCGCAGCCACCGACTCTGAGCACCTAAACCTATAAACCATTGCTTCCCTTGCCAACCATCCTCCGTGTCGTTCCCCCGGCCAGCTCCCGCCCTGCGTCCGCCGGTCTGGCCGCCGCCGCCCCGAAGGCGCAGGCGCCGCTTCTGCTCTCTGCGCCGCCCAGCCCGGGAGCGTGACGAGCTGAGCCGCACGACCTCCGCACTGTCGCCTCGTCACTACGTTCCGCCCACCTTCCCTCGACCTCCGCCCGCGTCAGCTTCCCCGCTCCATGTTGGCTGTCGGTGCGCCTGACTGCCGCATGCCGCCCAGAACCTCGAGCGGCCCCGAGCCCCTTGGAGATCTCTGCCTCCGCCACGACCTCCGCCGCTCCGCCGGCACTGCCGCCCTCCAGACCCCTCCGAAGACCTCCGGGTGCACCCCGAGACGTCCCGACCTGCCCGGCCCCGCGTGGCCCCAGCATCCCCCGGACCCGTGCCCTAGCTCGTAGTGTGCATTGCCTTGTTCACGCCGCGCTCCGTCCGCTTCATGCCAGCCACCCGAGGTGAACTGGTACTACTCACCTCATCGCCCCGCCAACTTCACTGCCCGCTCCCCCGTCGCTGCCGCGGCGCTCGAGCAAGTAGCTCGGAAGCCGATGAATAGGCTTAGTTGAGTAGGTTACTTCGAGCAACCCGACCACTCCCCAATCTTGCGGGAAGGGAGCACAGTGATCGATAAAAGTTCTGATCATCGTCAGATCTCACCTTGATCTACGGGGGAGACTCCGTCCGCGTGTGTTTCCGCGGTGCCGCCCTGATTGACTTTTTCGGGCTGCTATTCCGTGCTGCGCACGTTTCTCCGGCGACCGAGGCTTCTTTATGATGCCCTAGTCGAGGTTGAGCACATGATCGCTTGGTCAATTTCTGATCACAGTCCCTCACCTTACTTTGGCACAGCGGATGTCGTATCGGCCTCGTTTCGGCAGTCATTTCCTCGAGCTGCGCGCCTGTATCGCCTTAACTTCGTTGCTCCTGCCTCACAGGGTGGAGCCATTGTGCTCCAGATCATGAGCACGGCTACAGTACGGTCGAGACCTGCATCAACGTGTCTCGGCGGACGTCTGGAAGTCCTCAGTTTGTGATTGAACGAGCCATTGTTATTCGCCCCGATTACAAAAATATTAGATTTTATGTAAAGTGCAGGCTTTTTGTGCAATTGTGCATTATGTGGCTACATGAATAAATGTGGCATGTATAGGCGTGTGTGGACCTCATCGACTGATTTCATGACTCTGTTAGCTTTGCCGAAATTTGAAGAGAAGAGTCGATTCGATGCGTTTTCGGCGAAATTCGCCGAAGAACGCGGTTTCGGTTCGATGTCTTCCCGACGTCATTTAGTTGCTCTGTGAGTTAGTCTCTAGCGGGGACTTGTGGCTGTGTCACCATCATCACATTGTGGTTCGATGAGAGTTCTGCGACGGTTGGGTTCCGTCGCAATTTAGACACTTTCGGGGAACCCGATTCGTACAATTATCCGCGTAATGTGCAGTGTTACTTGTGTTTTTCTGCCAAAACATCAAATTGGAATGTTTTGGGGCACGAGGTGACTCGCTTAGTATGAGTCGTGCGGTTTCGAGACAACTTTCAGTAGGTCCCGTACAGACAGTCTCGTCGTTTTCTCGGGTACTTCGTATTGTTCGTAATCAGTTTGCCGAAACTCGATTCTCCGTGGGATATTTGGGTTGTGTATTCAATGGTATTGATGGTTATGCTTTGTAGGTTTCTTAGTTGGGTTAACACTAACACCGCCCACCCCCCCGCCCCTCACAGCTGGAGCCTCTAGTCCTTGTTGCGTCTTTTTGCAGTCATAGGAGCAGGGGCGGCGACTGTTTGACAGGTGCCGGGCGTACTCGATCCGCGTTGGTACAGTGGCTGCACGCTCGGTTATGTTCTACCTTGCTCTTGTTATTATCCATGCATAATATTAATATGTTGAATGCACCTCTATCGTTTACATTAACCCACGTTGTTGTGATTATACTCTACTCGACGTTTACACATGCTTATATCATGTGTTAGGAGCATATCTATCTGTATGTGATACCATGTTCTTGTTGCTTCTATTAAGCTATTCTGCATACCCTGCTTTCACTATTTATCAGTAGACGATTACTTCTGCCTGATATCTGTGAGATTAGCCGATTAGTCCGTCGATTCTAATTCAAGTATTTGTGACGTGATTGGTCGAGTGTTCATAGTCCTAACTTGTGACCATATTGGTCAGATTTCATATCCTATACTTGCTGACATGATTGGTCGATTACATATCCTTATACTTTTGACATGATTTGTCGAGTTTTCATATCCTCTACTTGTGACATGATATGGTCAAGTTTCATTCCTAGTTGATCGAAGTGTCAGATCTTTGTGGATTCATTTGAGCCAGTATTTGCAATATGTTGAGAGGTATGTCATTTGTCCATCTAGTTGACCGAGGTGCTCGGCTTCTTGGCTCTTTACGTTGACGACTATTCGTCGTGGCCCCCTGGGGGAGATTGTCGGCTGAGTGTGCGACGGCTTGATTCATTGAGCATATTATGCACTGATCGCCCCGATCCGATACTCGTCGCATTTCGCGAACACTGGCGGTCTGATCCACCGCAAGGAGTGTTCTTTTCCGGAAAAGTGGTTGAATGGTGACAACCCGTGAGCCCTAGAGGGGTTATATGCACTGGAGAGTAGTAGTGGCACTGGCTTGAGGTCTGCGGTGCTGACCAAGAGAGCATTGGTTTCAGATTGGGTACTTTTGGACTTCTTGACCGGTTGACGCATATGTCTATAGTAGCAGTCGTTGCATGCATACTTACAGTTCTTGCTTTATAGTTGTCTTGCTACTATAGTAGATATTCATGTATGCTTTCTGTTCCAGTTACAGTAGCGGTAGCCGTTATTCAGTCTAGTTCTTACTTTCTTTCAGTTTATTGCTACTGTATTCAGTATATCTGCTTATCACCTTATACATCTCTTTCGTTTATTATTGTTCCTACTATGTTTCTACTGACCGGTGTTGTTGTATAGCTCTTCCTGATCCGGTGAGTACTCCTCGCCTTCTTCGGCTTGCGGTACCCACTGGGAAGGGAGACATGTTTACATGTTCTCACCTCCCCCACTATTTTTCAGGTATCGCGGGCGGTGAGGGTTGAGATTGGACGTGAGATACGTAGCGGTCGATAGAGCTTCCGACCTAGGTTATTCGGTTTAGTTCTACCCTTACTATTATGTTGATATAGCTTAGATAGTTTATATGGTTCAGTATATTTTATTATATTTGAAAATATGGGTTTTCATGAATGTAATAAATGGATTTGTGAATTTTGTGAAATGGAAAGGTTTTCTACCCCTTGTGGTAGTGTTTTTAAAGAATAAAGGTTTCTGTATAGGAAACAGTTTTCAAAAGAATTTTCTGTGGATTTATGTTTAAATATTAAATGCAAATCTGTGATGTGAATGGTGAATGTATGAATGTATGAATGAATAATTATTTCTATATTCATTTAGTTGTGGTTGTATCCTGTTTGTACCGTTGTACTTGTGCGACGCCGTGCAAATACAGGGGAGACTCTGTCCGTGTGAACAGTGGAATCCCTGTATTTGTGGCGGATCTGGCATACTCTGGGGTCAGGTTTTCAAAAAAAAAAAAAATTTAGACGCTTTTAACGCTGTGTTCAAATAAAAAGGGACCCCGGGGCGTGACAGCATCACATCTAAATTATGACGTATAAGAAGTTTTTCCCAATATGGTAAGGAGAAAAATATACTTTTTTTCTTCCAATTGTGAGGCATAATATCTTGGCCTTGTTTCCTTTTATCTTTACAACTCTTGTTCGACTTGCCAAATTTATTTTTGACATTCTAAAGCTGCTCCACTATCTTAGAACCAGAGAATGGAATTGGTGCATCTCTAAACTCTTGGTTTCCGTCAAAAGATATTCTATCACGTCGAAATTTGTGATTTTGTTCTAAAAATCGACGATGACCCATATAGCAAAACTTTCGACCATGCTTCAAATAGCGTGAGTCTGTGTTTACATTACATGAAGGGCATGCCAAACGGCCTTTAGTACTCCATCCCGATAAGTTAGCATATACGGGAAAATCACTAATAGTCCATAATAAAGTAGCATGCATTTGAAAATTTTGCTTCTTTGAAGCATCATAAGTTTGCAGCCCATTTACCCAAAGATCATTTAACTCATCAATTAAGGGTTGTAAATATATATCAATATCATTTCCAGGCGCATTTGGACCAGGAATAAGCAATGACAACATTAAATATGATTGCTTCATGCACATCCATGGCGGTAGATTATATGGCATCAAAACAACAGGCCATGTACTATGCGTTGAACTCATTGTTTGAAAAGGATTGAAACCATCGCTTGCCAAGCCAAGTCTAACATTTCTAGATTCAGAAGAAAACTCTGGGTGTTCATAATCAAATGTTTTCCATGCTGGAGAATCAGGAGCCTCATAACTCCATCATTTATTCGAAGCTCTTGATGCCATCTCATTAGTGAAGCTGTTTTTGATGACATGAATAGCCTTTGTAGCCTTGGTTTCAAAG